>NW_019384629.1:848954-869413 GCF_000671375.1 Centruroides sculpturatus
TTTTTATGTAATTCGATACGAAAAACGCAAAAAAATAAACATATCAAATTTCAACTCGCTGTAATTTATCTCCTGTTTCACCGATTGCCATCGGGTTTGTTTGTAAGTGGGGAAGAAATATGACACTTTCAAGCGAAGTGAGTAGAACTTTTGCACTACTGCGAGAAAATTTGTCAACCGACCCCGCGTTACCCCCTACCGCGAAAGTCAATAAACGTTAATTGTTTTATGACTCTATTTTCAACACTTTTTTTCTGAGTTGTAAATCGACTAATTGACAAAGATTTTACTTCATTTTACTCATAAGAATGTTGTCTTTATGATTTAATAGATAGTTTAGTAAGATTTTTAGACATAAATTTTATTTATAATTTTTTATCTGATACAGTCGTGTCAGATAAAAAATTAATTCGATCATGTATTTTAAAAATTGACATTGTTCAAAATATTGTAGAATCCATGAAATTTATTTTCTAATAGTTTAGTTATAAACGTTTTCTCTGCATGAAATGAAGCAATCGAAAAAATAATGGGTGGACCATCAAAAATTCGGCAATTTACGACCAATGTTCCCTCTAAGCTGGGCGGCCGCGCTGCCGCGCACTGCTCAAATAGTTGCTGCGCAGGCGAGCATGCACACCGATTTGAATTGTTGTTTACTTATTTCTCACTCTGTCTGCAACATGATTATTGCTACGTATATTTCAATTAAATACATTAAATCATTGACAAGAGATAATATTTTGTATAAAAGTATGTTTTAAAATTAATTTTAATCTCTACTTTATAATTAATTACTTTAATTTTTATAGAAAAAAATAAGATTATATATATATATGATCAGAAAAATTTTTTGCTCAGAGAAGTATGTGTTCTGCTCATCCACAAAAAAAATTAGAGGGAACATTGTATTGTTCATACAAATGTACGAACAAATAAAAACCCAGCGAAGCGGGTCCTTGCAGCTAGTATTTAAATATTTTCTTCGAAGTTCCAAAGTTTGAATAGTATAAACAAGTAGTTCTGAGATCATAATTAATACGAAGTGTCCATTAATGCTTATTCTATAATGGTTTACAGCGTTCTATTTTTTTGGAACAAGACAAATTTTAAAAATACGCTTGCCGGTTTGTCTTGTTCCAAAAACAAACGTTGTAAACCGTTATAGGTTAAGTGGCTTATAGAACAGGGCAGAAAGAATCAAAAAATGAAAACACAAATCTTAAAACCTACTTAAGCGTGTGTAGCAGCCTTAAATGCAAACTCTAAAAAATTACTTTTAAAAATAGAGCAGTTTACTAGTAAAGGAAATAAGAATACATATGTTACGGTCAAAGCCTGAAATTCGGCCAGTTTCAAATTGGCTGGCCATTTCGCAATTTCGCCGAGAGGTGTGGCCAAGGTCCGATGTACTGTGCATGAAATAACCAGTGTATATGCTACTTTGGCCGTCCATTTCGCGAAGTGGCGGGAAATCCCTGGTCAAAATTCGATGAGCTGATGCAAGACTGCCCGGTAGTTGGCACATCTTTCGCTTGTGGTGATGGTGGCGTGCACGTGTTAGTAAGGAAAGTGCCACGTTGTAACGATAATATTCCATTTAATTCTGATAATATTCCATATGTCTCCTGCTTTTCGGAGAAGGCCGCCCCATTGTGGGCCTGGCCGAATCCATAATGGGCTTGCAAAAAAGAGGCCCTCTTAGTGCCCACAGGGCGGAAAGAGTTGAAAATTGGACATGGAGGTCACACACGGATGGAAAAAGAGCTACAAACTAAGTAAATAAATATAATTCAATTTTATTTAAGACATGAAAGAGATTAGGCCATTTAAAAGCAGAGCAGAATTATTAGTTATACTGTATATTTAATATTTATTTACATCAAAACATTAGACATCTCTTGTTGCATCTGATTAATATTTATCGTCATAATATTGTTACGAGCTATGGGGCTCGGGATATAAATTCAGAACCTAAACCGACACTTTTACTTAGATACACTAAAAAACAAAAACGTTATATAACTCGTTAAAAGAAAAACAAATCTTCTCGAACGTCCTAATTTTTCGAATTGTTCTTTTTTTTATTTTTTTTTCAAAAACATTCTTTTTTCTTTCGCCACTCTCCGCATCATGGTGCTAGTCTTTTTTTAGAGCCGGCGCGACAATGCCCTCCTTTTAAGGCATGCTCGTCCCGAGCATCGTTAGATCCATAGTACCGCGCCAAACGATCCACATGAACAATCTTAGGTGCAGTTCTCGACCTCTTCTGTATTCGGTAGGTGACATCGTTAATTCTAGTCACGACACGATATGGCCCATCCCACTTCGGCTGTAATTTAGGGGACTTCCCCTTGCTGCGCGCAGGGTTATGTAACCACACTAGGGAACCCTCTTCGAAGCCTTCATTGTTCACCTTCCGGTCATATCGGGTCTTCATCTTTTCAGACATTTGTTGACCTGACTGTCTGATGTGGTCATATACGTCATTCATCTTATGACGTAAATCGTCCGCATAGTCGGTCATGCTATGTGGACTATCAGGTGGGGTACCGGTGATTAAATCTGCGGGCAATCGTAGCCAAAGTTTGCAAAGGCTGGCGTCACAGACGTACTTTCATGGACCGCGCTTCGGTATACCAACAAAAATGGTTGAATGTGTTTGTCCCAGTCTCTTTGCTGAGTATCTATGACTTTTGCCAGGTACCTTTCCAACGTCTGATTAAATCGTTTTACCATCCCGTCGGATTGTGGATGATACGAGGTGGATCACCCGGCATGTCTCCCGAAATATTTGGGACTCGAAATTCCTGCCTTGATCACTGTGAATCTCTAAGGGTACTCCAAACCGACAGAATACTTCGTGGACTAATTTATCGGCCACAGTTACCGCTTCTTGGTTAGGAATGGTGAAGACCTCTGGCCATTTAGTAAAGTAGTCCATGACTACCATGAAGTACCGGTTTCTATCTTCACTTTCAGGAAACGGTCCCGCAACATCTAACACTATTCGTTCCCATGGGGCTCCAACATTGTACACCCTTAACGCACCTCTATTGCGAGTTTGAGGTCCCTTCACGGCCGGGCAACTGGTACATCTGCGACACCATTCTTCCACATCATCACGACAGTGCATCCAATAAAATCTCTCGCGGATCTTCAGTAATGTTCTGTTCACCCCATATGGCCTCCGGAGCAGCCGTCGTGGTAGTTTTAGGACCTCTGGAACTTTTCCTTTGGGAACAACCATTTGCAGATGGTAGCTGTCCCCTCAGGTATTTTCCCACTTACGGCACAATATCCCGTCCTGTATGGTCAAGTTGTCCCATTGTGCCCAGTAGCTCTGTAACTGGACTCATAGCTGCAACATTGCTCCAGTTAGGCCTAGGAGCATCAGCCTTCAACCATTCGAGGATCGGCTTAATGTGTGCGTCCTTTTCCTGAGCCTGTTGTAAAGTTTCCTTCCACTCGTTACCAATCTCCATTTTCAGCATTTGCACAGGAACAATNTCACTATTCGGCCGAATACCGAATACCTAAAAGCAGGAGTAATAAATAACAAAAACACAGTAAATTAATCATTTTGTTATTTAGATTTAATGTTATCGAGTTAGTGCTGTTTGTCTATATTTATTTATAACTTGTAACATGCGCAAAATAAAAATGAAAATAATATTAGTCACAAGTATACACAATTTATAATTACAAAGATCAGCACACGTACACGTCTATCGTTGGAGAATCCTCGGACATCCGAGGGTCTGACCCTGCCTATCCTTTTTAAACGCTCGTCTTTGCTCTTGCCTTTCTCTTTCCTCTATTGCTCTAATCCACGTATGCCTGTGCATACATCATAATAGCGCTCACGATACTTTCGATTCGTCACTTTTCCTTCGTAGAGTTCCCATTTTACAATTACGTGACAGCCTGGTGATAACAGAGATAAGAGACAGATAGGACGTCGATATAAGTCACAGTTATGATTTCACAGATTCGAGACACCTTGATAGCCCGAACGGCCCCAGGCTTTCGCCCGTGCNTGATACTCTTTTCAGACCAGCTTCTCAACTTCCAATGCCCAGCACTGTAGAGTCTTGACACTACGTTGTGCACGGTCCTTAAGCTGCACCCGATACACGTGCTCAAGATGCTTGTCTCCATATCTGGACTCCAATGCCTCCACCAGTTGGTCATAAGTGACATCCTTACTGAGGGCCTATAGTATAGTCAAGGCCTGATCGCGGAGGGCCAACGTCAGTGCTGTCATGGCCTGTGTTTAGTCCATCCATTCATCCTCACCACGGCTTCAAACTGAATTTTATAAGCCAACCATGAAGATGTCCCATCGAAAGGTGGTACTTTAAATCCATGTACTGCCAGCGTAGCTGTAACGGGAGTGGCATTCCCAGTCTCAGATATGAGCTTGACCAAAGCTTTCTCAACATCTGTGATCTTCACTTCAGCTTTGGAAATTCGATTCTCATGCCGTTGTACCTGCTCTTCATGGTGCTCAACCTGCTCCTTGATTACCTTTAAATCGCTGCCAATCGTTGCATGCAGTTCCTTCAGTTGACGTGCCTGCTCTTCTTGCATATTTTTCAACTGATTGGTCTGCTCTTGCAACGCCACCAACAATACAGATAAGTCAAGCATAGCCGGTGCTGGAGTAACGCCAGTGGTGCTGGCAGTTAAAACAAAGTCAATTGTTTGCTGACCATCTAATGTCCAATCAGAAGATTCACTAAAACGTCGCTGATCCATCGCCTGTTGTCGCTGTTAACTTCGTGTACGAATCCCTTCAGTGTCTTCTTTCGGCATAACCGGAATGATTCACATCGCACTCCTGACACCAATTTGTTACGAGCTATGGGACTCGGGATATAAATTCAGAACACAGTTTACCGAAACCGACACTTTTTCTTAGATACACTAAAAAACAAAAACGTTATATAACTCGTTAAAAGAAAAACAAATCTTCTCGAACGTCCTAATTTTTCGAATTGTTCTTTTTTTTTCAAAAACATTCTTTTTTGTTTTGCCACTCTCTGCATCATGGTGCTAGTCTTTTTTTAGAGCCGGCGCGACAATATATATATCTCTAGCAGATAAGCCTGGCGATGCTTGGGCAAAAAGTAACGATAGCAAAGATTAAGATTATTACATTACAGCCAATCTTACCCGTTTTCACAAAATGCAAGAATTAGGTTCCCCTGTTTCCAGACTAATTAGAAAATTTTGGATGAGTCTAAAATTATGTTCGATTTAACGCAAAAAACCGCTTCTGCGCTTATAAATCTTGCACGTTGCTTTCTCTTAACACTTCCATTGTTGAAGCCTTAATCCTGTCACTTTCCCAGCCGCGGGGGGGGGGGAATTTCAAAAAATCCCTTGTTAATGTGCGTTCTCGTGACGTACTGTACCTTAAAGCCAGATGCACACATGCGGCGCGGCAAAATGACGTCACTTTTTCTCGCTGCAGAAGTCGATTTTGTGCCGCTTTTCTCGTGCCGCAAAAGTTGGTTGAATTTTATCTTTTACGGCAACTGCCGCCAAGACGCGTTTCCATCAGCCAATAACTGTTCCCAGTTCGTCTGGTAGTCACGTGAGAAAATACAATCACGTGGTGTTTTAATGGCGGAAAGTTCGACGCGGTTAACCGAGATAACTAACATCAGAATAAAGAGGAAAGGATAATAAATTTAACACAAATAATCATATATAATTTAATTCAAAGAACAGAACAACCGATCTTACTCGAAATAGTATTCTTTATCGAGGAATAAGCGTATTTTGTACACCAGTTCTTTATCAATTCAAGAAAATATCTCTAATTCAAAATCTTCGTTCGAATCTTCGACAAAATCTTCTAACTAAATAAAGCAAGCCGTACAAAACAAAATTTGTAAACACGTGGATAGCGACAATATCGGTATCGTTCGCCATCTTGAATACTGAACGCATGCGCCGAAATGTAAGCGGATTGCCGCCGCCGCGCGGTGAAGATGCGTTTGCGACACCGCTTTTCCTTGCTGCGCCGCATGTGTGCGTCCAGCTTTAAAGCCTGGTACCCACATGCGGCAACGGACGACGGAAACGGTCGACGGAACGGCAAAATGACGTCACTTTTGCCGTCCACGTCGACGGAATACGAAGTTGAAAATTTTCAACTTTTGCCGCGACAGAAAGCGGCACGGTAAAAATTAGACCAATAGGAAGACCGTTTAGCAATATCGTCATAAAGATCACGTGGGACGATAGCATTCGAACTATGGCGGTCGGCAAGCTAAAAAGCTTTATTTGTACACTAATACGCTAATATATTTCATTTATACTCTATATTACTATCCGATTTAAATATTAATGTCAAATAGACTTACTTACTGCGTAAAGTATTGGGAATGGAGTAAAGCGTAATTCGGCGACGAAAGTACAGTATTCGATATTCCTAACTTTCGACGTTTTAGAATATTTTTCCTATCCAAATTATTCGTTTTTGAGATTTTTTTTATTTGCGATAAATCGAAGGCAAACCTAAAAAGTTTAATTGATATAACAAAGCAATCCCGGTAGATGCCATTTTCGACTACTGGCACGTGGCCTACCTACTGTAGTAGCTGGTTTATATTTACGGCTGGCAGATGGCGCGTTTCAATTGTAGGGTAATTTCCGCATGTGAGTACACGGGACACGGAAAGACGACGGAACGGCAACTGTTTCCTTCGACGATTTCCGTCGTTCGTTGCCGCATGCGAGTACCAGGCTTAAGGATCATCGCCGGTCTCATCTGCTGGTTATATTTAGACTCTATGAAATCTTTTTCAGTTTGATTTTTAATACTATAGTATTACTATATTCTAAACATATTTATGAAAACATGACAGCATACTTACATGACAAAATATAATGTTCAGAAATAAAATGTTTCGAACATACTACCATATATATCGTAACTTTTTTGCCAATTCTTAGCAGTCGAATCCACTCTTTCCGTCGGTTACATTTCTGAGATTCTCCGAATAATCACCTGTTTTCATGTAGGAATAGATGAAAACTTATATCTGGATTCCGTATGGCTTTAAAATTGCAATTTGGAACGCAATAGAAAACTTTGCTTTTTCTTTTGATCCTTCAATCCTTTTGACTCCTGCTGAACAGTTTACTGTTCGTCTGTTTCGGTTCCTAGACCAAGAATGGTCCTTTCAGCGTTGCCAGATGTTTTTTTGTCCTTGTAGCCAAATAATTTTTAAAAAGAAGCCCAAACGTAGCCAACTCTCGAGCAGTTGGTTACTTTAATACTAGATGTTGTTCCACCTAGTACTTTTGTACTAATCTAGTATCTTTTTACTTGTCCCAGTACCAAATACCCAACACCATTTTCCTAGTACCATTTATGAAATCCTAATACCTTTCCTTTCAATTTAGTATTTTTCAAAACATTCATTTTTATTGTATACTAGCTGCAAGGACCCGCTTCGCTGGATTTTTAAAAAGTAACGATAGTGAAGATTAAGATAATAGAGAGGTTGAGGCGCACGTTTTAAACGTGTAAACGTGTACGTGTGACGTTCGGCGCCGCTTTCCCGTAAGCCTAAAAGTTTGACGATGGTGTTTGGAATGTCGAGCGTGATTCCACCGACTATCCAAACACCATTGTCAAACTTTTAGGCTTACGGGAAAGCGGCGCCGAACGTCACACGTACACGTTTACACGTTTAAAACGTGCGCCTCAACCTCTCTAATTACATTATAGCCAATCTTACCCGTTTTCACAGAATGCAAGAATTAGGTCCCCCGTTTCCAGACTAATTAGAGACCTGGTCCCGATTCTATTTCTGGACGTCTCTTGTTCACGTCCAGTCAAACGAACTATTTTTAACGTTTTTGGAACGTTTACAATCGTTCTGTAATCGAACCAATATTCGAATTTTATGTTCGAATTAAATTTGAACAAATTTGAACATAAAATTCGAAATAGAGAACCACTTTCAAGCCCATATCTCCCGCACCCTTATAGCTATCGAGACGCAACCACCCTGGTGCACGAATGGAGACTTGGGGCTACTACCACATACAAACAGCATTCATGTGCGATGTGTAGTCTTGGCGGAAAAGTGAAATATAGGGACACACACGTCCATTTATATATATATATTTCTAAATTTTTTGACTTTACTTTGGCAGTAAATCGATTTTTTTATTGCTTCCTTATTCAAGTGCAGCAGTTGAACGTATTTTTTTGCAATCAAATTTAATAAAAACTAAATTACAAAATCGAGTTCTTACCGATTCCTTGAAGCACTGTTATTAGTAAAGGAACTACAGTATTTAAAAGCAACGACGATAAATGTTACACTTAGAAATCATCATCCGCTTCAACCATACAAAAAACATTTTAGTGAGGAAGATTCTGATAATGATGATCTTACCAGTGATTTTTCAATGTGATAATTTTAAAGTTTAGTACTTCATGTTCATTCTTTTCTTTCAACATTTTGTTCATTTGATTGTTGTTGAGGAATAATAGCATTTTTGCAATATATGAATTTAGCCTGTATTATTGGAAAATAAAAATATTAACATTTTCATGATCTGTTGATTAATGGCAACATGGATCGTTTTTGCTGTAAGCTCCCTCCATTCTTTTTTTTCTTCCCGTCTTTCTTGTTTTCTTCAGACGTTCGAAGTTGTAGTGTTCCTTCTTTTTGTTTAAAATAAAAGTTTTTGTTGGCTGTAACAGTGTCTGTTGTAGTTTCAATCATCAAGTTTCAACAGGTTATGGGCCCAGATCGCTTTAACTGCGCGATGGAATTTTCTAGACTTCACATTGGATGTTTAGAAGGCAAGTCTAACTGGTCGACTTGGAAATATAAAATTTGCATCGTATTAAGGAGTATTCCTGGTGCATTGGATGTTGTTGAAGGAATAATTTCGAAACCGGAAGAATTAGATTCCGACGCTTCAAAGGAAGAAAGAACAAGGTATGAAAAAGAATTATTAAATTTTACTAATTACGACAGTAGTGCCTTGTTAGTTCTAACTTGCAATTTGTCTGAAGAAAACTTAAAGAAAGTCATGCGTTTTACGACAGCACGAGACGTTTGGTTAGAATTACATAGATTATTTGAAGGCGTCTGTGAGGACAAGGCTTACGATATTTGTATGAGATTTTTTGGTTATAAACGTCAAGTTGGAGATGATATGGCAAGCCATTTATCAAAACAAAAACATTTGGAATGATTTGAATATAGAATTGATAAAGGATGAAGGAATGGAAAAGTTGCCAGATTTATTGTTAATTTGTAAAGTCTTAGATACTTTACCTGACGACTATTTTTCATTTATGTCAAGCTGGCGGCTTATTTTAAAACAGGATCGTACTATAGATAATTTAACTGTTCAGTTGTGTTCGTATGAAAGAGCTTTAGTTTGTAAGGAAAATGAAAACGAAAATCAGGAGGTCTTAGTTACTAACACAAGTAAGAAGCTGTTCAAATCTAAACCAACAGGGAAATCTAGTTCAGATATAGTTTGTCACTATTGTCACAGATCTGGTCATAAAATAAAGTATTGTTTTAAAAGGAAAGCAGACAGTAAAACTAAACAAGAAAGTAGAAAGTTTTCTGCGGGATCTTGTAAAAATAATAATTGTAATGTTTACTGCTATACCTTAGTATACAGTTTACAGTGGAGGGTAATAGGCAATGAACACCAACCAATTTAAGGACTTTACACTTATTATTTAATGTTCTTATTAAAATATATGATTCAAAACTTCGGGAGTCTTACATGCATATTGATACACGGACAATATATATCCAGTACTGTTAACACGCATCTATATCGGCTCCCGAATCTACTATCTAATTTTTAGTGATTGTACAAAAATAAAGGAAAAAAACACAAACAAATTTTCTTACCTGAGTTCTTCTGTAAAATTTTGATCAATGTATATGTGGTTCACTTCGAAGTCTTTATTCTAGATCCGGATGGAATTGGATTACTGTTCTCTCTCCACACTGTCCATTCTCCTTTCTCTTTCACCACGTGCTTATCCACTCGTGCACTTCACTAATACCCTGTGTCCGACACAGTCCGAATAGCCGGAAACAAAGAGTGAAACACCTCCCTTTATACTTCTTCGTTTTTGATGTCACGAGTCACAAACCAATCAGAGTCCCGCGGGTTTTTACAAAAGTGGTGCCCAGGCACAAACGGAGCAGGCGAAACACATACAAAAAAAAATTTAATCTGAGTGACAGATCACTACATGTGACTCTCTTAACAATTATGTCGAATATAGTACTTAGTGAAAATGATAAAGACTGTTGGTATGTGGACAATGGAGCTACTAGTCATATTACCTATCAACGAAATTTGTTTGTGATTTTGAACACTTTAAAGATCCACATTCAGTTACCACAGCTAGTGGAGACAAAATATCTGCAACAGGTAAAGGAACAATTGAAGTAGAAGCATATGTGGATAATATGTGGAATAAAATTACATTATGCAATATTTGGCTTGTACCGGATCTTAAGAAAAATCTATGTTCAATGTTAGCGGCTCAAGATCGTCATCACTCCAGTTTATTTATATCAAAGGCTGAAGAATGTAAATTAAAAGTTGATGGACGCGTAATAATAACTGGTAGACGTGGTCGACATGGAGGTCTTTTTAAACTTAATTTAAGAAGTGTAACATGTAGCAAGCCATGTGAGGTAAATGCAGTTACTAAGTCAAATTTATTACAGATTTATCACGAGGGCTGGGTCACCAAGACAAGAGACATGTGAAAACAATTGTAGAGCGAGAACTTGGTGTTAAAGTTGATTTAGATAATGAAATAGGTGAAGGATGTGTTTATGGCAAATCTCATAGATTAAAGTTTGGAACACGTCCACGTGCTACAAAACCGGGTGAACTGATACATACGGATATATGTGGACCGTTTGTACCATCTATGTCTGGTTATAGATACTTTGTTTTATTTAAATTAAAGATGACTTTTCAAGAATTCGGTTTATCTATTATATTAAGAAAAAGTCTGAAGTGTCTGAAAGCTAAAACAGATGATAGCTGAAGTTAAAGTTACTGGACATACAGTCGAAGAAATTCTGAGTGATAATGGCAGAGAATTTGATAATGCTATTGTTAGAAAAATTCTACAGAAAAATGGAATAAGACAACGATTGACTATGCCATATACTCCAGAACAGAATGGCTGCTGTGAACGTGAAAATAGAACTATAGTCGAGGCAGCAAGATCCTTAATGTATACAGTACTAATAAAACTTTCACCCAAAAGCTATGGGCTGAGTTAGTAAGTACTGCAACCTATATCTTAAATAGAATAAGTCCATCAAGTATTGAAGGTAAATCGCCATTTGAACTGTGGTTTAATAAAAAACCAAATATTAAACACTTGAGAATCATTGGAAGTACTTGCTATGCTCATATACCCAAGCAACTAAGAAAAAAATGGGAGAAGAAAGCACAGAAAGGTGTCTTGATAGGATATGATAATGATGATGGTTATCGCATTTGGGACAAAGAAAATAACAAGCTCATTCGTTCGAGAGATGTCACTTTTCAAGAAGAATCCTTGATAGTTAAAAATGATAA
The DNA here is from genome assembly GCF_000671375.1 of Centruroides sculpturatus. NCBI lineage: Eukaryota > Metazoa > Arthropoda > Arachnida > Scorpiones > Buthidae > Centruroides > Centruroides sculpturatus. The sequence continues at coordinate 860,577 of NW_019384629.1, forward strand.
CTTGAATATACCTCATCCAGAAATAATCATGAAGCCTGATAGCTTACAAGAAGATGATAGTTATCTGAATGCTGAAAAAGAAGATTTGAGTTTTCAGGATGAAGTTCAGAGCAAAGAGGCAACACAACAAATCACTCTACGGGATCCAGAAGATTTGATGACTATGTTATGTCAGCGATATCAAATGCCTTTGAAGATCCGAGTACTTATACAGAGGCAATTACTTGTGAAAACCGAGAGAAATGGTTAAGTGCTATGAATTGTGAAATAAAATCCTTAAAAGAAAATAAGACATGGACCCTTGAAGAGTTACCAGGTGGAAGAAAAGCGATTCCATGCAAATGGGTATTTAAAACAAAGACCAATCCAGATGGTTCGATAGACAAATTTAAATTAAGGCAAAACTGGTAGCGAAGGGATTCTCTCAAAGAAAAGGAAAGGATTTTGATCAAACATTCAGCCCTGTTGCTAAGTTAGGAACATTTAGAGCACTTTTAAGTGTTGCAGCAATGAAAATATGTCTCTAACACAAATTTGATGTCTCAACAGCTTTCCTATATGGTACAACAGACGAGGACATTTACATGGAACAGCCAGAGGGGTTTAGTAATAGTTCAAATAGAGTCTGTAAGTTAAAAAACGAAGTCTTTATGGACTTAAACAAGCTACACGATGTTGGAACAAGAGATTTGGAGACTATCTTTTGAGATTGGGTTCCAAAGGAGTAATGCAAATCCTTGTCTGTTCATAAGAAAAAGAGGTCCAAATAAACTTTTGCTAACCTTGTACGTAGATGATGGTTTGGTGGTGGCAACAGATCCTCAGGAATCAGCAGAGTTTATAGAGCAGTTAAAAAGTGAGTTCAAGATTGTCTCTAGACCTGCTACCTATTTCTTAGGTTTAGAAATTCACAGACAAAGTGATGGATCAATTTTTGTAAATCAAAAGTCCTATACTGAAAGAATTCTTGAGCGTTTTGGCATGCAAGACTGCAGACCTGTATCAACGCCAATAATTAATGAAAGCAATAAATCAGGGAAAGTAGGTTCCTGTGAGAATAATGAACACATAGAGGATAAACCATATCTTCAAGCAGTCGGTGCTCTTATGTACCTGATGGTTGGTACACGCCCAGATATTGGTTATGCAGTGGGAGATGCTTCAAGATCACTTGAAACTTATACTAATGAAAATTGGATAAATGTTAAAAGGATTTTCCGTTATCTGAAAGGTATGCTTGATTATGGAATACTGTATAAGAAAGGATATAAGAAGGGCATCCTTGAAGCATACAGTGATGCTGATCATGGTGGAGATTTGGTCACTGGACGTTCTAATTCCGGAGTTGTTTGTATTTATTCCGGCGGAGCAATCACTTGGCTTAGTCAAAGACAAAGTTCAGTTGCAATATCTACTGCAGAAGCAGAAGTGGTGGCTGCACGTGATATAGTATGGCTGAAGCGATTGTTGAAGGATATCACAGAACTCAAAGATCCTCCAGAGCTACAAATTGACAATGAAGCAGCAATAAGATTGGCACAAAACCCAGAATATCATCGCCGTACTAAACATATTAAAACGAGACATTTCTTTGTTCGTGAACTAGTTACAGATGGAATCATTGTGGTAAAGAAAGTAGTCACAGAGTTCCAGGTGGCTGACATAGTGACAAAGCCACTTTCATAAACAGAGACTTGAATTACTTTGTAAAAAAAAATGGGTATTCAACATTAACAGATCATTTAATGAAGGAAAGTTTTGGAAAATAAAAATACAGTAGAGAGTCGATTATCCGAAAGCCAATCACACGAAACATCAATTATCTGAAAGAATTCCAGTCGGCAAATTTAAATTTTCGCTAGTGCTGTGGCGCTGCAATCTTTGGCTATATCTTGGGGTACTCAAATATTTTACGTTTTTGATACTAAATTAACTATTAAAGTATAATTTTTTTTATCGTTTTTATATTTTTCAATATATTTATTTTGTTTGTACAAAATAAAAAAATAATTTTCAACGATACATAATTATACAACGATAATTAAGGCTTAACATCGACGTCAAATTCAACGCGAAGCGGCACACAACGGTGAAAAATATCAACATCGGATACATTAAACTATTTTTTCGTGCATAATCGGTTATCCGAACAACCCCAGTCCCCAATTGATTCGGATAATCGACGCTCTATTGTATTAACATTTTTATGATCTGTCAATTAATGGCAACACTGATCGTTTTTGCTGTAAGCTCCCTCTATTTTTTTTCTTCCCGCCTTTTTTGTTTTTTTCAGACATTCGAAGTTGTAGTGTTCCTTCTTTTTGTTTAAAATAAAAGTTTTTGTTGGCTATAACAGTGTCTGTTGTAGTTTCAATCATCAAATGTCAACATATATGAATTTTGTATATTACATGTAACACTATATATATTTTAATAAGTACAAATTTGATAAATTATAAATTTATATGTTACTAGCTGCAAGGACCCGCTTCGCTGGGTTTTTATTTGTATGTAATATAGTTTTTATATATATATATAGAAGACTGTTTTTCTAAGTAATCTAGAATCTAGCTGCAAGGACCCGCTTCGCTGGGCAAAAAGTAACGATAGTGAAGATTAAGATAATTACATTATAGCCAATCTTACCCGTTTCACAGAATGCAAGAATTAGGTCTCCTGTTTCTAGACTAATTAGAGACCTGGTCCCGATTCTATTTCTGAACGTCTCCTGTTCACGTCCAATCAAACGAACTATTTTCAACGTTTCTGGAACGTTTACAATCGTTCTATAATCGAACCAATATTCGAATTTTATGTTCGAATTAAATTCGAACAAATTTGAACATAACATTCGAAATAAAAAACCACTTTCAACCACTTTCAGCCCCATATCTCCCGCACCCTTATAGATATCGAGACGCAACCCCCATAGTGCACGAATGGAGACTTGTGGCTACCACCACATGCAAACAGCATTCATGTGCGATGTGTAGTTTTTGCGGAAAAGTGAAATATAGGGACACACACGTCCTTTATATATATATATATATGTGAGCATCGATTATCCGAACCAACTGGGAACGGGTTGTTCGGAAGATCGATGTTTCGGATAACCGATTGTGCACGAAAAATATATTAATTTATCCCATCTTGACATTTTCCCCCGTTGCGTGTCGCTTCGCGTTGAATTTTTGTCGATGTTAAGCCTAACGAAGACTATTGTATCGTTAAAAATTATTTTTTATTTTGTACGAACAAAATAAATATATTGAAAAATATAAAAACAACAAAAAATTATACTTCAGAAGTTAATTTAGTATCAAAAACGTAAAATATTTGAGTAGCCCAAGACATAGCCAAAGATTGCAGCGCCACAGCACTGGCGAAAATTTAAATTTGCCACTGGAATACTTTCGGATAATTGACGTTTCGAATGATTGACTTTCGGATAATCGACGCTCTACTGTATTTAAATAATATATAATATATACATACATTCAGCAGTTTACGGTCAAATTAATGCCAGCCTTATTCAATAGATCATTTTGACTTACGTACACGTGCAGAATCAATACTAACTTTATGTCGTATATTATGTCGTATATTTATATCGTATATTAATATCAATTTTTTAAAAAATACTATCGCACATTACTGGTCAATTTTTTAAAGAAAACTTAGTAGAGAAGGAGATGGTATTATGGTATTATGGAACCCCATTTTCATTATAGTGAATTGTAAACAAGGTATCATAGCTACACCCACATTTTTTGTACTGGTAACTATTAAACTAAATGTTCCTAATTGGATTTTTGCTAGTGTAACTATAAGTATGGTTTTTGAAGGCTTTTGTACAAAAAGTCAGAAAGTAGGCTTAGGGAAAACCGGGTGGTAATATGGAACCTTACTGTATGTTTTCAAAAAATGCTTTAATGTATCCAAAAACAAATAGGAAAGTACAAAGAATGTTAAATAATTACAAAATTATTTACTCCAATCATTTTATCGCAAAAATGATTTAATAATAACAATAAAGAAATGTACAAAGAAGAAGCTAATCATTTACAAAAATCACAAATATAATGCTCCTATAGTGTTAGGTATCTATTTTTACTTTTTTCATTTTCCTTCTATTTTTTCATCCATCTACCACATACTTTTACAAAAATTAGACGGGTTCCATATTAAAAGCACCAATGGGGTCCGTATTTCACGCATCGCCATCTCGAATTAACTTATGTCTGTCAAGATCAAATTTTAAAAAACGTGAACATCACACAGATTAATATGTACCCCTAAGTCTCTGGAATGGAATACATGCACCAGTGAACCTACAACTACACGATTTATATTTTTAAAATAATTAAATTCACTTAGCATTCAAAACTTTCGAATTTCGAAAAACAAATACGCTAATTCATTACGGACAACCGTTTAACTGAAGTGAAACGGGTTTTCCCCTTGCTATGGATGTCTGCCTAGTGCAGTCAGCCACAATCCGCTAAAGTTCGGCTTTATTATCAGTTTGAAATGGAGGGGTTCCATAATACCTGCAGGGTTCCATAATATCTCCTTCTCCCTATACTATTTTTTGTTATCTAGCATTCTTTTTAGTACCTTTTTTAGAAAGGCTTAGAACAACCCTGCTCTCGAGCTAAATGCCACAGTCAACATGTACAAAGAATTAGATTCAATAAGTGCAGTCTTTAAAATTTAAAACACTAACATCGGTTTGTAAGTAGTCTATACTTATTAAGTAATTATTCAGGCTTAAAAACTAATGGAATAAGTGCAATACACATTAAGCAGCCTTTATTTCAATTATCAAGTATTGTAAAACTTAGTGTTTTACAATACTTGATAATTGAGAGTTCTCTGTAGTTGGATATTGCACTGTACGTTGTTTTATAAGTATTGTAAAACAACGTACAGTGCCCAACTACAATATCCAACTACAGAGAACTCTCAAACTATAAATTATAACACAATAAATATACAGATATTTTTATAACCTGCATATTTGTTGTTATAATTTATAATATGCCTTAATCATACATAGAACTATTAATACTTTTAAGTAATTCTTCAGGTAATTTGCATTCACTCACACGTATGTCTCTGGAAAATAAATAAAATCGAATGTGAAGTAAAAGTTGCAACCCCATTCTGTTCCGTGTGTCACTTTTTAAATCGTTAACAGCAGAAAAAACTCTTTCTACTGAAGCATTTGATATCGGTAGTGCAAGTATATTCAATGCTGCTTCAAGTCGTGTTGTAGGATTGTTACCTGCAGCATCCTTATATTCAGTGACTGTTTTCCAAAAATGTTCTCCCGTTCTGTCTGGAGTAATTCCTGGATTGTTTTGGACACAGCGTATCATCTCTAATTCCACGCTGTTAAAATCGCATATAGATTTTGGTACAGTAAGAGCCGCCGCAAACTACAGGATGCGGGAGCTAGCGTACGCTCGCTCGCGCTCCTAAGCCCCGCCTTTTTTCCCATGATGCTTTGAGCCATTTTTGCTAGGTAAGCTACGCGGGAACGAAGCAGCCGCAAACTACACAACGTTTGCTCGCGTAACGTAGTCCACATGACGTGGATTCTGTAGATTCCACAGATTTAGATTGGCTATAGAACAAGATTTTATTATAACCTATACTTGTAATCGGTCAGTTTTAGTTCCGAACTTTGAAACAGCATGGAAAAAACATGTTTACTAGTTAAGCCTAACTAGGCTTAACTAGCCGAAAACTATTTATACTGTATATTACTATTTACATACAACGGTTATACTATTTTCTTTTCAATACTGAATGTATTAATCATGTGATTTACGTACATCGATAAAATTCTATTATTTCTTTTTGGACATGTGACATGTTTACGTAGTCATCCGTCTTCCCCACTCTCTCTTGCTAGCGTAAATGCTCTAGTTGTTGAATTCTGTGAACAGCGAGCGTACTCTCGCATCGCTGCGCTAGCGAAGGAAAAACCACGCGAGCAAGAGGTAAGGGGAGGAGTCTTTGACGTCATCGGTTGTACTAGCGCACGTTTGCTAGCGTTTTGCTCTCGCAAAGTGCTAGTTTGCGGCGGCTCTAATACCCCGAACTTACGCGATAGGTGGGACCGAGCGGTAACCGCGTAAGTCGAATTCGCTTAAGTCGGGGTATAATTTCGTATATAAATACATACAAATAATTTTTAATTGGGGCCAGAGACTAAAGAAAACAATAATTTAGAAAAAAATGTTTAATAAAATCTTAGATAATACATATGTATAACAAATTAGGCCTATATTATTTTACAATTTTTCACATTTACTTGATTATTACGCCATAATTTTAACATTGTTTCCATCTCAGCGATAATACCGTGACGTTTACGAATGAAGCTTGAATTTAAAGATTGAGCATTTTTCACAGTTTCGAGAATTTTTTCTTTGCCTTTTATAATTGTTCTGATCGATAATTCCGGTAGATCAAACTTCTTTGCCAATTCATAAATTTTCATTTTTGTATCGAAGTCTTTAAGAATGGGTACGTTCATAGTCAAACGAGTTAAACGCGTTAGTAACGAATCGTTCGAAATGTCTAACGAAATAGGAATAACGATGATGTCATTCTCGTTTAACTCGTTCGACTTTACGAACATACCCAATGTTAACTTTACATTCCCTTTGGAAATGTAAAGTTAACATAAAGGTTTTCTTTTCATGTTTGATGCAGAAGAATCAGTTCTACTTCGTTTGGATGACATAGTAGAGTCTCTCATGTCTCCGTAGATATTACAAATACAGAAATAACACAAAATAAATTGTAACTATGTGTGGATTCCGCGCGACACATCCGACACATGTAAGCTGAACAATAGTGTGGGGGGAGTGAGTAATCAAGGGTTGAGTGGCACTAAACAAAAGACGAATCGACGAGATTTGAAAATCGCGTAACTCCGGGTTCGCGTAAGTCGGGGTATTACTGTATTTTGCAAAATTTTTTTTATGATTGGTTCAATTTCGTAAATCTGTAAAAGTTTGACCACTGTATTGAATAAGGTAGTCGAATTTGTAATTCATGAATTGTTTTTAAAAAAATTACAGCATCTTTTCTTGATCTCAAATTTTGAATGAACTGAAAATGATGAAGTTTCAAGAAAATTTGTACCCAAGTCACAGTCAAGTATGAGCAAGTATAGTACACTGACTTTTAAATTCATCAAATCCATGCACAAGAACTGTTTTACAGAATGGTTATTTAGGACTGAAGGTTTTATAATTCTTTTAGCAAATGACATAAACAGTGACTGTAGTTCATTAATAACTACAAAAGTATCTACACTCTCATTTTGAAAAAGTAAGTTGATCTCTGGAGTTCCGAAAGAATGGGATCCAGAAAAAGCAAATACAGTGTAATACCTCGCATAACGAGTATTTTGCATAATGATCAAAACAGATTGTAAAATAATGATTCGCTTAACGAGCGATGTTTCGCATAACGAGTGACAAAGAGAGGGGACGTCCCGGATTGTGCGCATGCTCCATCAGTCTGTATTTAGCAGTCGTTCTGCTAGCATCTTACTGTCACTTGTGATCACATATTTACCATACTTGTGTTCACACATATTACGTATAAACATCAATAACCATAGTCCGTTATATAATAAACACGTCAAACGATATGCCAAATTCTTGAGGTATGTAAAGGCTATAATTAAATTAAATTTAAAAATTGACTAGAGGTAGGCAGTTATGCTGCCATCTCGTATTAAATTTAATGACCAATTCCAAATTAAAGTTTAGAAATGTCTGAATTAAAAATTAACTATTAACTCGTCGCGTAAGAAGACATTTTTGATATTAATGTAATTGAACATAAAAAATACTTAAAACTGAAAAAAACGAAAGAAATGCGTTAATTTTGAAGAAAAAGCTTCAAACTTTATTTTCCTTTGTCTCGCCTTTCTGCGAAATTTGACACCGATGAGTCATGTTTACACAGATAGATGACCTTGAACACAGCTGGAGTTGGATTTCCTGGGACATTCTCATAGAAGTCTCGGGAGGCGAAGGGTTTATAGTAGGGTGAATACTAGCTGGTCGTATATTTTTAAAAAATTCAAATTTTAATTGCAATTTCCGACCCCCCGACTTAATTAAACGTATGTATAATAAAATATATTAATTAAAAAACTATTGGAGGTCGTTTCTGACATCAGAAACTAGCTTTAAATAACTTTACGGAAGGAAAATCCGCGCACTACAACTTTAGAACGATGAATGAAATATGATATCAAACTCCCATTACAAAACTATTAAAAAGCAATTAAGCGTGAAGCGTGCGTCATTAAAAGTAAATTAAAATCGCGATAAAATTTTTTCACGCAGGAAAAAAATTTTGAAAAAATTTGGAGACTTAAAAAACATTCCAAAAATTCAAAAAAAAAAAAAATTCAAAAATGGCCTTAAGAACTGCGTTTTATGTAACGCTATGTAACTTGCCTGAGATATCTCGGAAATAGAATTCCAGTCGGCAAATTTAAATTTTCGCTAGTGCTGTGGCGCTGCAATCTTTGGCTATATCTTGGGCTACTCCAATATTTTTTTGTTGATTTATGTGTTTTAGCTGGCAGCACTGGCACTTTTGTGTGGTGTTTTTCTGAGGACTGTGTGTCATGCTGAATCGAACGTTTTTGATACTAGATTAACTTCTAAAGTATATATTTTTTTGTTTTTATATTTTTCAATATATTTATTTTGTTTGTAAAAAATAAAGAAATACTTTTTAACGATACAATAGCCACGAGTATTATTTTAAAAAGTTTACATTAGGCTTAACATCGA
>NW_019384629.1:869665-883383 GCF_000671375.1 Centruroides sculpturatus
AGTCTCCGTAGATATAACAAACACAGAAATAAATAACACAAAATAAATTGTAGCTATGTGTCGATTCCGCGCGACACCTCCGAACATGTTAGCCGAACAATAGTGTCGGGGGAGTGAGTAATCAAGAGTGCGTGGCGCTCAAACAAAAGACGAATCGACGAGATTTGAAAATCGCGTAACTCCGAGTTCGCGTAAGTCGGGGTAGCGTAAGTCGAGGTATCACTGTACAACTTTTTTACAGAGAAAAATTCTTTGTTTCAGTCATTTTTCCGTTGTTAAATAATCGTTGGCCATGTAAACTTATTATTTTTATTTAAAATGTATCATGTGATTGTGTCAAGAACACCAGAAGACGCTTTTATCATTTTTTTGCATTTAACTACAGAGGCAGTAGCCTAAAAAGGAAGGTCGTCTCCGTGAGTATTTGTGTTTTTTAATGAACTGCTGATGGTGTGAACAACGAAAAAATGACTGAAATAAAGAATTTTTCTTTGTAAAAAAGTTGTATTTTTATTTATTATATTAATATTAAATAATCGTTGGCCATGTAAACTTATTATTTTTATTTAAAATGTATCATGTGATTGTGTCAAGAACACCAGAAGACGCTTTTATCATTTTTTTGCATTTAACTACAGAGGCAGTAGCCTAAAAAGGAAGGTCGTCTCCGTGAGTATTTGTGTTTTTTAATGAACTGCTGATGGTGTGAACAACGAAAAAATGACTGAAATAAAGAATTTTTCTTTGTAAAAAAGTTGTATTTTTATTTATTATATTAATATTAAATAATCGTTGGCCATGTAAACTTATTATTTTTATTTANCAATCTTGTCAAGACACGAGTCGGCGATGACGTTTTACCGAATTATAGGAATTTTTTAGCATGTTTGTACGAATACTGTCGCAATTTTTTCGCCGTGATATAGGAATCCGAACTACAGGAACCAGTGTAGAACCAGAGGTCCCTGTAGTTCGGATTCCTATATCACGGCGAAAAAATTGCGACAGTATTCGTACAAACATGCTAAAAAACTCCTATAATTCGGTAAAACGTCATCGCCGACTCGTGTCGCGACAGGATTGCACAAACCGTTGAGTTTAAACGAGCAGCGGACCTACCAAAAACCATTTATTATTTAACGTCCATAAAAATTATATTTATATTAATGATGTCTTTAAAGTTTAGCGAATTTTTCGCAAAAAAATAATTTATCAGAAAGCACGCGAGCGCCATTCGATGACAATCTCCACGACGAAAACAAGCTTAAGCAACGGCGTAGTCGAACGGTACACACTCGGTAAGTAATTCTACAATTTTTTGTTTATAGCATAGTTTATATGGATTATTCCCAAAAAATTATACGTATTTTGGAAATGTTGAGTCAAATTAGTCTAGAATCGATTAATTTTATGGAAGAAACCTTTCAAACAGCCGCAGTCCGTAAACTGCATACGTGCCGGGCTGTGATTGACTGGACTCCTAGAAGCTGGATTCATAAAAAGAGGAACGTATCTACCGTGTTATAGGGGGGTCGACTGTATTTTGATATCTAAATTTATCGAAGTGTCCATTTTCTAAGAAATTTCTTTAGATACTAATTACAAAGTATTTTTCGAACTTAAAATTTTACCCACATTAAAATTCGGAGTCGGACTCGCCGGAGTAGAAAGAATTTTACCGACTCCGACTCCACAATGGCTGCAACCTATTGTTCAATTGTAGGAATTAGTGATGTAACGAATATTCGGTTACTATTCGGTATTCGGCCGAATACCGAATATTTAATCACTATTCGGCTGAATACTGAGTACCTAAAAACAGGAGTAAGAAATAACAAAAACACAGTAAATTAATCATTTTGGTATTTAGATTTAATGTTATCCGGTTAATGTTGTTTGTTTATATTTATTTATAACTTATAACATGCACAAAATTAAAAAAAAATAATATTAGTCACATGTATTTACAATTTATAATTACAAATATCAGCACACGTACACACCTATTCGTTCGAGAATCGTCGCACATCTGAAGGTCTGACCCTGCCTATCCTTTTTAAGCGCTCGTCTTTGTCTTCCCTTTCTCTTTCCTCTATCGCTCTAGTCCACGTATGCCTATGAATACATCAGAATACGCGCTCACGATACTTTCGATTCATCACTTTTCCGTCGTAGATTTCCCATTTTACAATTACGTCACCCATAGCCTGATAACGGAGAAAAGAGACAGATAGGACGTCGGTATAAGTCACAGTTATGATTTCACAGATTCGAGACAGCTTGGTAGCCCGAACGGCCCCAGGCTTTCGCCCGTGCACGCTAAATGACTTTCATTACAAGCATTTAGCTTTCCGAAGTCTATGACAACAATTGTTTGGCATTGACGGCCGCGAATTTCGCGCCAATAAGCTGCCTCGACTTGTTTGATTATGTTATCAACTCAATTTCATATTAATTTTCACATTTTCACTTTGCGGTCCTTCTCTGTTCTTTTTCCGTTATTTACACGTGTAGGTCATTTCATTGTTATCCACATATGATATAATCACTTATCACATACTGCCATGACGCTCGTGTCTGTCTGCTTCAATTGTCAAGAATTAACGCGATTGGCGAAGCGTAGTGACAGCGGGCCAATAGAGAGCAGGGTCCTTGCCATAATGCGGTTTGCGCGCCAAAATTCGTACGTGCGTTAATCAAGCCGAATAGTATGGCCGAATATTCGGCTATTCGGCCACGCTCCTGGCCGAATATACTATTCGTTGCAAACTAGTAGGAATTCTTGAGGAAAATGTCGATTCCATGCTTTCTAAAATGATGATAACTAAGATCCCGTTTGAATTTTACGACGATATAGGTGGTTTGGAATATCAAGTCAGAGAAATCAACGATATTGTCGAATTACACTTGACTCATCCGGAGTATTTTGACGAAATGGCTATAACTCTACTGGAAACCGGAAAGACGTTATTAGCAAAAGCTATTACAAATCAAACATTGGCTACATGTCTAAGATTGGTAGGTTGTGAATTAATTCGGAAGCATTTAGAAGGCGCAAAAATACTGTAGTCCGAAAGTTCTTTCAACTCGCTCAAGAATATTCTCCCTACATATTATAACTTGCGCGTTTTATTGCGTTCCAGCTTTGGTCTATAACGTGATACTGGAAAGCATCATCGTCGTCGCCCCTGAATTATATTGAAAATAATAAAATATCAACAATTAAATATCTCCTTTTCCTATGATTAGATAGGATATTAAATTTTATTTTATTTGCACTTATTTTTGTGCACTTTTCATTGCACTTATTATTTGCACTTATATTGCCAGAAGTGAAAACATTCTGTAATTTGGGCGCGTCTTGTCACTTAAAATTAATGCCGCGTTTTTTAAAATTTTGCGGTAATAAAAGTGTAATTTATGTTGAACATTAATACAGTATTGCGTTATTTGAGATAATTTTCAAAAGAAAATAACTTTTTAAAGATTGAATTTCACAAGCTTTAAGCATAATGTCTTGACATCAAAGGAAGTGCCATCACTTAAGATTAGGACCTTGTCCTTTCACTTATTTTTTTGTTAAGTTATGACAACGCAACACTTGGGCGATCAGCCTAGGGGGATGCCTCTGGGAGGTCTTTTTAAGGGTAACTGGCCCCTATTCAGGCGTTACAGACGTGGAGGAAACCCGGAGAACTCCACTTGGTCAACTTGTCCGGGCAAGGCTAGGGTTGCCACCTGTCCGGGTTTGACCCGGAGACTCCGGGATTGAGTGAGTTATCTCCGGGCTCCGGGGTTAATTAATATTTCTCCGAGTTGTGCAAGTTGAAATGAATATGTACAAAATTATATGCAAACCGTCGCATATATTTCTTCCCCCGTGTACCGGAATTACTAGTGTGGTAGTCGTTGGCATAGGCGCAGTGCTGCTTTTTTTTCGCTTGTACGATTCATTCGTAATCTTATACACCTCCAATATCCAATAGAGCTAAGTCACTTGCGTTACTCCTATCCAAGTCTCCCTAGTCGCTAACTGTAACTGATTTAGAACCGGTATGCACTGCAAATTATGCTTCGCATTGCAGTGCATACCGGTTCTAAATCAGTTACAGTGTCATTCTGCAAATTATGCTTCGCATTGCAGAATGACATTGCGCATGCGTCAGGAACTTCTGTTCGAACAAACCTCACCTGCCCTCCGGGTCAGCGATTTTGAAAAGGTGGCAACTCTAGGCGAGACTCGTACCCACGACTGAACTACCCAGTGTTCAGGGAATGGAATCGCTTGGCCACTGGTGGGCCTTTGTCCTTTTACTGTCGAACGGCATCTGTTCCATTGCTGGAGAGCCGGTCTGGAAAGCCATCTTGTATGACGGTTGTCACCTGTAGTAGTGATGAGCGAGATTTGACGGCACAGCTGTACGCTTATGAAATTCTATGCTCTCTTGTATTGTCTTTCGTGGCAGAGCTGCAAACGGATATTTTCCAGAAAGATAAGGTTAGCCCTCACTTAACTAGTTTTCCGTGTCTTCGTCACGTTGTCACACCTGATCTTCTCGATCTTCAGATTTGTGGGGCCCATCAACAATTTATGGGGGAGATGGATGCCAGCTTTGTATCTAAGGGATGTGGAGCAGCAATTGCAACAATTAAAATAAAATCTGTCGCAGTAGAGTATACAATGCCTTCATGGCCGTCTGTAGGTATCCTCAAAAAGAGGAAGTAGTACAATTTAAAGATGTCTTTAAATTGTATCAATGTTGTATCAGGTTGTAAAGGTGAAATTTAGACATTTTGATGAAAAAAATCTTTACTTACAACTCAATAACGATTATAGTTCAATCTTGCAGGTAGTCATCGTCAATATTTAAAAGGAACGTGCTCAGCAAAATAATAATTAATAACCAAACAACTTTATCGTTGCCGAGAAAATTTAATTAAAGCAAACGTTTTCGACCTATTCCATAGGTCATCGTCAGGTTTAAAACGGACAATTGGAAGATTCCGTTCCACAAGATCGAATACAAATATTCAAATTTCAAAAAACTGACAACGGATTAAAAAAATAATATACTAGTAATTTACAAAAAATATAATAAAAAACAAAGAATAAAATAAAAATAAACTCAGAAATACTACTAAATATAAGTACTAATACAATACAGTAGAGCGTCGTTTATCCGAATCAATTGGGGACTGGGGTGGTTCGGATAACTTATTTTTCGGATAACGAATCATGTACGAAAAAATATATTAATTTATCCCATGTTGAAATTTCTCTCCGTTGCGTGTCGCTTCGCGTTGAATTTTCGTCGATGTTAAGCCTAACGAAGACTATTGTATCGTTAAAAATTATTTTTTTATTTTGTACAAACAAAATAAATTTATTGAAAAATATAAAAACAATAAAAAATTATACTTCAGATGTTAATTTAGTATCAAAAACGTAAAATATTTGAGTAGACCGAGAAATAGCCGAAGATTGCAGCGCCACAGCACTAGCAAAAATTTAAATTTGCCGACTGGAATGCTTTCGGATAACGGACGTTTCGGATAACCAGCTTTCGGATAAACGACGCTCTACTGTAAAATTAAAGCGTAAATAATGAGTTTCCGGCAGATTTTTTAACAATATACTTCCAGGCCGATGGAAGTCCTTCCGCGTCCCTCGCATTAATACAAGCCTCCTTTAATTTGCTCTTATAAATCTCTATTTTCTCAGCGGTCTTCGCTAATGTTGGGGATCTCACTGGCTTGATAATGTCCGCATCATCCCATTTAACAACCAAACTTTGTGTCTGAGCCATCTGGGATAGTACCGTCGCGTTCGAACTTTTCTTGATGTCATACTTGTGCTACTTTAGCTTTACACTCAAATTCCTTGTTGTAACGCCGATATAATCTTTCTTAATCCCCAGTTGCGGATTTTCGTATGGTATCCTATATACACCTGCTTTTTCTTCCTTCCTAATGCTATCCTTGTCATTTCTTAAAATTTTATATAGATTCGGGCTCTTTTTAGAATTATTGTTGATCCTTTGCGATCTGCAATTTCTTTCATGATACCTTTGGCATATTTGTTATAAGTGAATTTTGTGATTTTACCGGGTCTTTGTATTGAGCTCGTTTTTATGCTCTTCTCGCATTTTCTAACAATTCCTGTTATTGTGCCTTTATTGTACCCTAAGGCTTCAGCAACTTGTTGAATTCTGTCAATTTCCTTTGCTCTATCCATAACGTTGTCACAATATAGAAAGGCCCTTCTGATTAGAGCTCGCCCGGAATACTGCCATCTTGTAATAATAAGGATCATTTGATTGCAAGGGGATATAAAGCGGACTGTGCGCTGGTTTAACGTAAACATTGGTAGATAAATGCCTTTTATGAATTGGATGCTAATGTCTAAAAAAATGTATTATTATGGAACTTTTCTGTTCTAATTTCAGTTTAAGGCCGTCGTTGTTACGATTAATGCTTTCAACGAATTCAGGTTCAGCCATTTCCACTACTTCGCTGTTGTAATGTAACCTTGTTCAGGGACCTTGTTGAACAAGAATTCGAGTAGTGCTTCCTTGCATGATAAGATTTTAATGGAAGGAATGAAATTTAATGAAAATAATCGCACAATATTTTATTATAACCGCATTATGTATCTTATTACAAATTTCTATACTACACGTAAAAAAAAATAAGATTGCTATTGTATATTCGAATATTAGTGGCGGAGTGGAAGCGCTGTACCGCCAGCATCCAAAAAGCCAGATTCGCACATGCGTTTTACAGAGCACCAACCTCACCCGGTTTAGCTGGTGGAACCTTGGGTGGATGCTACACGTATACCGCATCCGATTCTATCCAGGACTGGTTCTGGGCAGTTAGCCACCTGCCCGCTAGGTATTTGGCCACCCTCGCCCGATTACGTGAATCGCGAGTAGATTTGTATAACTTAACCCAACCGATAAGAATTTACTGGTACGTTTTTATGATAGTTCTGTATAGTTGACAGGAGTTAAAAAAATCCATTAAAATATTTGATATTTTCATTCCGCTCTCCGATTTTATATTACCCACGGATTTCAATGTTAAACCAGTGATATTACGATTTCATATATCCCATCTATAAGGGGATGTAGGAAAAAACGTGTACAATTCTTGTATAATGTTAAAAAATTAACTGTTACTTTGATAGCATCGTTTACAACTAAATTTAATGAATGAGAGAGATGCACGAGGTACAGAAAAAGCTCTAGAATTTATTTTCCTTAAATTTACGATTTATGTATCCGTTTGTCATAAGAATTTGTCTTTCCACTTTTTTCCCGAGATTTTACAAATATTCGAGTACAAAGTAACCGGTTTCGACTTATTTCTACTTAAGTAGTTAAATACTTAAGAGATTAGGGAATTGGGAACATAAATAAAACCCTACTGAAAGAGCCGGAATATTTAAACAAAAGCTTAACCGTACCAATCTTTAGCCGATTACAGTGGGGACTGATTTATTGGTAATGTTACATGTAATAAAAAAAGAAATTTTTCCAGTTTAATGAGAGTGACTGAAAAGTAAATTTTGAAATTTCCATGGACACCACCTGGTCCTAAAACGAATTAGTTAGAAAACAAACGACGGACAATCTATTAAGTTTAACATATTTAGATTTTTACAGCTATGGTGAGAAACGTTTAAAATTTACAACGACCCTGTTGCGTCTTTTGAGATATACTAGTGATGAGACAAAAGAGACATTAACCGGTATCGGCACCCTCGGGATTTGGCAGCCCGCATGCATGCATACACTGCAGGACCGTCTCTGATCCCAATCATTAATCACTGGTAGGGAGCTATTTGAATAAGTGGATTGTTTTAAGATTTAAAAAGTAAAGAATATTTTATGTTATTTTTACGTACAGTACGTTTCTTTATTAAGCTATATTTAATTATAATTTTCTTTAAAAGTATATTCGGACAATTGAAGAATNATTTTATGTACATTTCTTTATTAAGCTATATTTAATTATAATTTTCTTTAAAAGTATATTCGGACAATTGAAGAATATTTTGTACCGGGTATGTACCGGTACATCCACCACACATTTTATTTCACCAAGCAAGTTTTTTTTTATTTTACTTTTAATTTTATCCCTTAGCTAGCGATTCAGAATGCAATTGTGATATTAAAAATACATTTAGAGAAGTCTATGGTTTTTACTGGCTTATCAAACAAACGAATACGAATGGACCCTAGACCAGGCATGGCCAATATACGACCCGCCTAATGAATTTATGTGGCCCGCGATCAATGTTTCAATACTAGGTAATGAAGTCCGAATAGCTCGATGAAACATTCTGACGCCTAAAAAAAAGGTCAACAACTCACTGTGCCTTTAGAGTTAACTCTCCATTACAACTCTCGTAAGTACAACGTAGAGCAGGGGTCGCCAAACTTTTTTAACCGTCGACCCCAACAACTTTCCAAAACCTCACATTGACCCCCACAGTTAAGTTTTATTACAAGTGCAAGTGTATGAGCAAAAAAAAAAAACACACGAAAGAAAGAAAAACGATTTTACTATGCATTTTCTTTAATTTTACATACTTTACATTTATTTGTAACTCACAATCAGTGAGACGGGTGAGCTCGATGTTCCTTCACAAGATTAAAGCTAACAAATTTTGACCCAAATATTGCTAGTCTTAAATCGCCTCGAAGTTCCACATTTAACTTATTTCTCTCTTTGGTTAAGATGGAATTAACATGGCTAAAACCAGCTTCGACCATATATGAACTTGGAAATGCCAACAAAAGAGGATTTACAATATCACAAAGTTTGGTGTATTTTTTTTGTTATGTTTACATTCGTCCAGAAATTGCTTAAAGTTAAATTTTTGAAAAGCGTTTTTGCTTCAAGGTCTTCTAATAATTCTATAAGTTCATCTTGCAGGTTGATGTCGACGTTTTCGATCTGAGCGGAAAATGGCGCCATAATCCATTCTGGGATATCGATATTTTCTAAATCTGCAAAACGCACTTTAAAATCATCGCTCAATTTTTGAAGATGATTTGTATATATTTCCAAGTCTTCATCTATTATTTGCAATTTTCTTATATTTGGAAAGTACTGAAAATCTTTACGTAACAATGAAGATTTAAACAAGTTTAATTTAACTTGGAAGCCTAAAAGAATTGTCCGAGCTTGAATAATTGTGACATGTTCACCTTGGAGCCTTGTTTGAACGTCATTGAATTTTACAAGTAAGTCCGCTACGTAAAAAATGTGGTTCTTATGTTTTTGTAGTCCATCACTCAGAACAGAGTTTATTTCGGTAAGAAATTCTACCGTAGAATCAAATAACTCAACGAGCCTTTGTAAACATGCACCTCTAGACAACCATCTGACTTCGGTGTGTAAAAGTAACTGGTTTGTTAATTCGTCATTTTTCTCACAAAGTTTGGAAAACAATCTCGATTTAAGAGGGTGGGCTCTAATTTGATTAATAGATTTAATACAAAACTGTAAAGCGTTATGCAAATCTGGACTGAGATATAAGGTGGTTTCTATGCAACACACAGTGAACAGTACGTATTCCAGGGACTTTTTCTTTAAGAAAAGTTGCAAAACCTGGGCCGTGTTCAGTAACGCAGAATTCTTGCTAAGTCTAGTTATGCTGTAATGTTGAACTCGTTTCTAACTACTGCTTGACTCCTCCCACCACTAGCTTCTTTTATGTATTCTTAGCTCCGCCCACTAAGCCACTCAGAATTGTAACTTAGGTGTTCTGTGTTACTGAACACGGCCCTGGTTAACGGCCTACCATAGCAGGTGCGCCATCTATGGCTACTGCTATTATATTGTTAATTGGAATGTATTTATTCAAATATTCTTCTAAATTCCGATATATTGTCAGACCTTTTCCATCACATTCAAGATATTTAGCAAATAAAAATTCATCAATGATTTGACATTTACTGTTACTAAAATATCTGACGTAAGCCATAAGACGACAAGAAACACCAAAAACAGACTCATCAAGTTGAATAGAAAATTTGCAATTTTTGAGCTCCGAAACTACTATATTTTCGACGTTTTCGGCCATTTCGTCAATACGCTATTTTACTGAATTCGCACTTAATGGTAAGCACTTTAAAACATCAACGGAGTCTTTTTTTCATTACATTTTCAATGACATCTTTAATTGCAGTTACAACTATATCTTCTGCAGTTGAGTGGTTTTCCCTTTTTTGCTATATTGAGCGAAATCTTGTATGAAGCGATTAAGCCTCCTTCAATATCAATTATAGAAGAAACAGATGGCTTCATAAAACTTTTTATATTTATTCGTGTTGCAAACTTTCTTTTAAGTGTTTTAAAACAATCAAGATCTTTATCCTTTTTATCAGAATGAATTCTTTCAAGATGGTCTTTCATTTTAGCAGGTTTCATCGCATCATTTATAAAAGTTTTCTCATAAAGAAGACACATAGGTATCGTTTCATTTGTTGGAGAAGGAATAAATCCAAACTTTAAATAATCCAATGAATATTGTCGACATTTTTTTAGAAACTGAAGCTGCCATTGTAGAATTAGGATTCTATAAATAATAAAAGAAATGAAGTTACATCGTATCAAGGCGAACAAAAGTAACTACAATTTTCTAACCGAGTTTAGCTTGCCACCGCTCAATTCTAGCTATTTTGGATATTAAATCCAATAAACGAGGCGTTGCTTCTTTAGGCGTAGTCAAGATTAAAACTTACAGTTACGAGGTTCACAAAATAAAACAATTACAATAATTCAGATATAGCAAAGTTCAAAAGTCAATTAAACCACAACAACAGGTCCGTCGAAAAAAACTCCTTGCGGCGAATCCCTTGGGACAGTCATTAAAAAGTTGGCGAGACGAAGCAACTTCCTCAGCAAGTCCGCTGATTTAATTTATGGAGTAAAGATGTACTCCGACGACGTCTGATCAACCCTAGTTCCCTGGATATCTCTTAGGCGAACAGAAATTCCCGCCTAAATTCAATCCTTTTATATCCGATTGAAACGAATGTAAGTCCTCCAATCAGCGCTTAGTAGCAATCAGCTTACTTGTTAGTATCGGACGTCCGCTGGCCGTACGATGTTTCCTAGCCAATCCGCGGTCGAGTTCCAAAACTACTGACATAGCCTGATCCGCGTTTCCATGACGACCGCCGTTGCTCGTTCAAAAACAGGAAAAGCGCGGAAATCGTACGTCCAGACGATTTTATCCCGACAGGCGTATACTTATTTTTTTCTTTTAACAAATAGATACACAACCAAAATACCGCAATGCGTAGTTTATTGGATCTAAGAAAAACAGGGCTAGCTCGTTACCGTCCTGGACCGAAGTGGGACTCAACGCCCGCGCTGGAGTCTGATTCCAGCGAACAAAATTCGTTTAAAAAAAAAAAAAAAAAAAAAGAATATTTTGCTTTCTATCCCAGTATTTTTATCGAATAAAATTTGCTGCTTTAGGCATATACTTATTTTTTTCTTTTAACAAATAGATACACAACCAAAATCCACAGTGCATAGTTTATTGGATCTAAGAAAAACAAGGCTAGCCTGNAGCTGATGTCATTATATAACTTGCATATTTTAGTAATTTTGCATTATGTTCAGTTTAATACATACAAGAGCAGCATGAATTCGAACATCGAAGAAGTTTGCATGAATTGTTTCCTCGAACCCTGCTGGACAACAATCCTAATTTTCGGTTTCGATCCTTTCGAAACTTGTACCTGTAAAATCCCAATTTCCAAACATAAATATTTAAAATTAAAAAAAAAAAAATGTTTTTTTCAGAGCGTAATTTTGAAAATTAAGCAGGCATTAAGTGGCAGCTAGTGAGCAGTGGTTGGGTGAAGCAATAGCAACCGAAACTTGGTTAGAAGCTTGTAGTAGTTACTTTTATTCGCTTTACAGAATTTACGTGGAATACTAAAATTAAATGAACAGCGTCTAAAAACGACTATAGAGTTGCTAGTCAGCGTACTGAGAATACAAGCTTATGAATGCTACGAATGCATGACGTGCTATGTAAGAACCGAAGCACGAACTCGGCAATTTCTGTCCGTCCTGTGCGACTTGATCCGTAGCCATTTTACATGTTGACAGGTAGCTGTACTATTAAATTCATTGAAACAATAATATGCATAGTTAAATTTGTGATTTTTAGCTTCAATTTTTCCATCTACCCCCAATCGACCGCTTAGCCGTATCGACTCCCCCCAATAATGTTACATCGACCCCTGGGGGTCGATATCGACCACTTTGGCGACCCCTAGCGTAGTGTGTTGATAAAGCATGATAATGTGAAAAATGTATCTGTAATCTACAATTCAGTCTCTACGGGGTGACACCATAATGAGATCTCGCACCACCTCAAAATCTTCATAGGGCAGCCTCAGGTTCGGCCCGTGGAAAAAGTTTTCTTTGTAATTCGGCCCGGGGGGCAAAAACTGTTGGCCACCTTGCCCTAGACCATTACTGACGCGCAATTAATTGATGCCCCTTGAAGTCGGCTTTTACAGAAACCAGCTTCCGTATCGTCACGTCACGCCACTGGATAACACAATGTCTCAAAACTCACAATACACATCATAGTGTTATATACAAATCTACCATACTGTTACTATTTCGAGTGTTTAGTATTTCATCTTTTAAATATGAATTAAATAAAAGATAATAAAATTGAAATGAGAAACCCTTTACTTCAAAACCTCAATGTTTCCTCTTAACAGATTATTTTCTTCAATTCTGAGGAAAATTCCAAGGTTGGCAACATTGAAAATATAAATTAAAGCAGAATGAATTAGACATAAACAAGACATTTAAATTGCCAATTGTCTTAATTATTTAACTGAGTTTCTATGATTAATAGCATATCCCATCATTTAAGGTGTACAAGTTAAAATGAGATTAAATGAAATATAATTACAGAACATTCAGTACAGATTATAATTATAGTATTTCTAGGATCATGATTTTTGAGATAATTACATATATCAAAAGAAAGTTAGGAACACATTATGTACATATAATTTTTCAAAATGGTTTTTAAACAAAACAATCATTATTTATAAAAATATATTTTATTGATACATTAAAATAAAATACATTTTAAATTAATTTATATAAAAATTTCCAAAATCAAATATTCTGTTTTACACAGAGAAATAAAATGTCAATTATTATCACTAGCTACTGTAATTTATACTTAAAATATTGTACTTGATAAATATATATAAAGAATTTCTTAAAAATTCAACAATATAAATTCTTTATATATGCATTATATCAAATATTTAATAAAAAGAGGTATAAAATTTTATTAAAAAATATGATTTAAATTTAGTAGATATTTCATTTAAACAGAACATCCATTTCTATTGCACTTATGAATTTTACAAAAATATCCAATTATTTTTTCCCCTTTCTTCCTATTTAGGATTCAAATGTGCCAAATTCTACAAAAAGATTTTTAAGATTGAATTTTGAATATTCTATTTCAATAATTCATTTGTTTATGGATACATTCCTTTCAAATCTATATACATTTGTCTAATTTATAAAATAAATCCTTTACAAAACAAACAATTCTCTTAACAAAAACAAAAAAATATTTAATGTATTTTTAAATATATAATTGTAATTATAAATAATATAATTTATGCACATTTATACAGAGAGAC
>NW_019384629.1:883396-928172 GCF_000671375.1 Centruroides sculpturatus
AATATATAATAATAAAATTTATTATTTTTAAACAATAATTTATAAAGTAAAACTAATAACAATATTACTTTATTTGAATTAAACAGAGCTAAATTTTCATAAATAAAAATCCAGCCCTATTTATTACAAAATATTATATATTATATATAACTTTTTGTATATAAGAAATTTTTAATTATACATAACTTCACTTATTTACAAAAAATAACTATAATGCAAGTATAAATTTACATAGTAAATTATGAATTCTTTGGTAGTGATGTTAGCCTAATGAAAAATCTTTTATCTTGAAATAATGGAGTTTTATAGAAAAAAAATTTTTTTCTTTGATAACTGAAATATATTGAAAGAAGTTAATATGAAATCAGTGTGCAAATGTTTTTGTTGTTATTTAATAATAATGTTGACAAAAGATTAATTAAACGTTTCATAATATATTAATTATGAGAACAATTTTGTTTGTATAACCAATGACATCACTATGATGTCATGGCTGTTCAAAGGCATAATGATGTCATGTTGAAAAACATGACATCATTATTCCTTTCATTATGCAATTTAAAAGGTGTTGTCTCAGCATCTTCTAAATCGTACAATGTTAGTGCTGTGGTTTTCCCTATTTATTTTATTTCCATTAGCACAGTGGCATAGCGTGGGTGTCAGCCGCCCGGAGGCGGAGCGGCTAAGGGGGCGGAGGAAAATTTCTCCGCCCCGTTATTTAGGTATCTCAATTTAAAAGACTAAAATTCAGTTTTGTCACAGAATAAGTAATGAAAAATTCCATGCTCATTTCAATCGGTCTGAATCATAGGTGCGACAAAAATATGAAATGGTTCAAATTTTTACAAGTTATTATTATTATTTATTGTGAAATTTTTCCGCCCCCTGCTGTCCCCACTACGCTACGCCACTGCATTAGCAGTTCATTGCAAATATAATTATAAAAAATAAATGTGCCTAATATATTCATTCTATGTGAAACTTCTGTTTCTCACAAAAAATGTAGACTTCTATAGATAAGTGTTTCTCAAACTATGACTTGTGACCCAATATTGGATTGCATTAATTTTTAATGGGTTGCAAAAAATATATTTTCAAAATTATATAGTGTAACTGGAAGGTAGGTACAGTACTTCAAATATGATCAAGCTGCTCTAATTATACAGCTATAAATATCATATCATTGCTTGTTAATATTAAAGACAGTATATTTATGAAACATCTTTTATTGAATACCTTTTAATGGCAATCATTCTTAACAAAATAAATATTTTTATTTGATATAAAATTTGTTGCCATCAATTAATACATTAATATCATATTAAACTGTTTATATAGAAAGAATAGAGAGCTAACCTTGTAAACCAGCAATAAGTTTGCTTAATTAGAATAGTACTTTCAATTCTAATTTGAATCAAAGCACAAGTCAAAATAAATTTTTGCTGGTTTACAAGGCTAGCTCTTTCATTATTAATTAATGAAATTCTTTTATTTTTATATATAAAATATGATAATGGCATTAAAATGATTACAACCCATTTTCCATTTCTGATATATACTACATCCCACAGAAATACAGTACTTGTATTATTGAAATATTCTCTAAGAACTAGGGACAATAGTTGCATCTGTTTAGTACTGAAAATTTTTAACAACTGTTTTCTTAATTTTATTACTTAATGAAAATAATAATTATAAGATTATAGAATTCATGTATATGAAATTGATTTCTCTTTTCTATTTTGAATAACATCAAAATAGATATTTTATGTAAAGTTGTAATCATAAAGTCATAAGTTGCAGTGCTTATTTATTCAAACTTTTAGGTTTATTGTCATACATAATAAATTATAAAAAATAAATAATGGATGAATTTTAGCACAAGTGGATCAGTAAATAATTTTTAAGAATTTATTTTTTGTTTATACAAAATGAAATTGACATAAGTACATTTTCAGATTATAATAAAAAAAACTTAATTCTTACAAACTTTTAATATTTTTCAAAGTAAAATGGACTGTTTCAACATTATTCAGGAGTCTATTTTATTTACAATTGTCACTCTTACATTTTTTAATAGTTAACTTAATTCAATTTCAGTTTTTATTATTGATATTTGTTACAAATTGAAATTGTAACAATAGAAATGTATTCAATGTTACTTTTCACATGTAGAAGTTATCATCAAGGAGAAATTAATTATTGTGACATCATCATAATGCTGGGCTGCAATTTTTAATCATATTTTTAATTAAAAATATATTCCCTCCACCTCAAATTAGTAGTGACTTGTCCCTGTACATCAAACTTTTCCTTTAACAATAGAGCCGTGCTGTACATCTATCTAACACCTTTCAGGAGAAAATTTTTGAATTGAAATAACATATGACTTCCAGTTTGCATCAGAAGTTTATATATAGCTAGTCGGGGCATCCAGCCCCTAAGGTTTCCATATCTTGTCTTGGATTTCATCTATCTAATTCTGTTCTTGAGATTTAGGAAGGGCAGATGGATGGATGACAGTGCAAATTTATAAATCTACAATTTTTTCAAATTGCAGCCCAATAACACAAAATTTTATTTCCTTATAAAATATACATTGACTTCAGTTTACCAGGTTTTTAAAAAATTTTACATTAAAAACATTTTGTTCACAGAACTACTAAAAACAAATATATTGGTTGTGCGAACAAACAGTTTGAGAGACACCGTTCTAGATGTCTTTTTAGATGCTTTACTTACTCAAATTCGTGTGTAATAGTTTTAAGCTCTCTGCATTTGTTTTAATCATAATAATAAATGATGAAAATTCATTTCCTAGAATTGAGTCAGTAAATTCAATTTTTTTTCTGTAAATCCAGTTTCTATCCCTAAGTTAGACTAACTTATTGAACATAATGACTCTTAAATTTTTAATATTTTTTTTATTATATTTTTTAATATTTTTTATATTCAACTATATTTAAGGAAATGTAGACCTTTTGATTACATTAAAAATTGTAAAATTTGATTATTATTATTGAGTTTCCTATAATTTTCCTAGAAGTTAATAAAGTTTCCTAGAATTCCATTCTGTCATCAACACATGAATGAAATTGTTGTTATTCATATTTGTTCTGCATTCTTTATCCAATCTTTTTGGTAATATGTTCTTTTTAAGACTGATCTGCTTTCTGAATGCATTGATATCTTCCCTGAATTTCTGGACTTAGGCTGGTATTGCAAATGAGTAAAGTATAGGTACAGACGAAACAAAAAATTTTTCTGAAATTTCAGCCAAACTAAACAGAAAATTGAATAGGTAAGTTTCTACTTTTTAACAAAAAAGAAAAAAAATTCTATTAGAGAGTAGCCAATAGGAGATATCTCACAATGGCTGCATTCAGCAGAGTCAACAGTTGTAACTGAGCAAAGGTAACAGGAAGCAGCCATCATTGGTCAGTTACAGCTAGCAATAGGTAGTGTAAATGAAAGATGCCACTAAATATGATTCAACAAACAGCAAACATGTTCCAAAACAGTGCTACTGTAGAGAGTGTTCAGTAGAAAAATACTCAACAGCTCAAACTGTTCAATCTTCTGAACACAGCCAATGATTTTCACTCTAGTCACATAGTCTTATCTGGATTTAAAATTATTGAATTACCATCACCATTTTTAAACTTCTTATACATATATATTTTAGAGTATTACTATTGTATAAATATTTGATTTTTGCTTCCTTATTCATTGAAAAGGAAACTTTGTATTCATGTAAACAATCAAAAATTCTCTCTGATTTTGACAAAGTTTTAATCCTATGATGATCTCACTAGGGAAAAAGGGTCATGGTTTGTGTCTATCTGTATACTGTATGTCTCTAGTCCAGTATTTTTGAAAACCACTGAACAGATTTTTAACTAAATTTGGCACAGAGTTTCAGTCTATGGACCCTATTGATTTTGAGCTTGATACTCTAAAAATAACTGAAACAGATTTATTTCTTGTTTAGATGCAATTGAAGACAAACATCAAAATATGGAGACAATCTCAACAGCATTCAGGCTAGCAAGAAGGACAATGGAAAAGAAAGAAAAAAGACCAACCAGACTTCTGAAGTAACTGAAGGTACAAAGTCACAGTTCAACCACTCAAACTAAATTATGAAATATTGCTTAAGTTCTATGGATTTTCATAAAGCTTTCATGCAAATATTTAGGCTTTTATTAGCTTTTTGTGATCTTTGCTTAACTTGTTACAAGTAACTTGGTCATGTATGTGGTTCTTAGAACCAAAATCAAACTTGCCATTTCTGAGTTCTTGAATTATGGTTTATCTAACCATAATTCAAGAACTCAGAAATGGCAAGTTTGATTTTGGTTCTAAGAACCACATACATGACCAAGTTACTTGTAACAAGTTAAGCAAAGATCACAAAAAGCTAATAAAAGCCTAAATATTTGCATGAAAGCTTTATGAAAATTAGTGTATAGGTGTAATTTAGTATAACTAATATTTACCTCTTAAAATTATGCAAAATGTACATAAATATGCAGATGAAGAACAGTGGGAAAATACCAATATCTTTCCATCAAGTGCTATTTTTGCTGAAAGGGTACTGTAGACAATAAAGAACAGAAAACAAAATTGTTATAGTGCAAACAGTACATAATCATGTCTCAAAGACAAAGTTTACAGGATTCAGAAAGATGGAGAGCTGTTGGAAGATTAGAGCTATTCCATCAAGTGCTATTTTTGCTGAAAGGGTACTGTAGACAATAAAGAACAGAAAACAAAATTGTTATAGTGCAAACAGTACATAATCATGTCTCAAAGACAAAGTTTACAGGATTCAGAAAGATGGAGAGCTGTTGGAAGATTAGAGCTATTCCATCAAGTGCTATTTTTGCTGAAAGGGTACTGTAGACAATAAAGAACAGAAAACAAAATTGTTATAGTGCAAACAGTACATAATCATGTCTCAAAGACAAAGTTTACAGGATTCAGAAAGATGGAGAGCTGTTGGAAGATTAGAGGCTGGTCAAGCAATTAGCAAAGTGGAGCGATTCTTTACTGTTCATCATTCTGTTATCTCAAGGCTTTGGAGACAATTCCAAACAACAGGAACCATTATGAGACGACCTGTTTCAGGTTATCCATGGGTGAAAACATCTCAGGATGTTCATTTTATATATATATGGCTCCCAGCCAAAAGTAACAGTAGGGTGTGTGCATCATCTGCTTCCTATCTTTGTTTCATCCACAAGAAGACAGGTATCTGTCCCAACTGTTACCAGAATGCTTCATAAGACTGCACTCTACGCCTGCTGACCTGCAGTATTTGTGCCTTTAACCTTCAGACATAGACTGACCACCTGAAGTGGTGTCAGGAGCATGTAGGCTGAACTCTAAAACAATGGGCTTACATCCTGTTCACAAATGAATCTAATTTCTTCCTGGAATCTGACAGCAGGCATATATTGACTGGAGAGAGGTTGGAACCTGTTACAAAATCACCTAATGGAAAGACATGCTTTTAGTGGCGGTGAAAGACTGTCTGGGTAGGGTTTTCATTAGATGGACACATTGACCTCCATATGTTTGTACCTGTGAGAAATTTGTACCATATGTTGCATCCTGATACCTGTAAGAAGTAATGGTACTTCCATATGATGGAGGTACCATTACTTCTCACAGGTATCAGGATGAGATACTGAACCACAATGTCAAACCTTATGCTGGTGAAATTGAAGATGATTTTATTTTAATGGACTATAATGCTCATCCACATTGAAACTGGTTGACCATTACCTTTATGAAGAGGGAAGAGAACAAATGGATTGGCCTGCCTATTCTCCAGATCTCAATTCCATAAAAAAAAACCTATGGGAATCTCTAGGAAGATGTGCTTCAGTTGTCATACCCATCCTCAACCCTCAGTAACCTCCAAACTACTCTCTTGAAGGCAATTGCTGTCTTCTCAGTTTTTGCAACTTATTGAAGGTGTGAGTCAATGCTGTTAAGCTTGCATTAATACTAGAGGTTGTCACATTCCTTATTGACCTCAACATTTATATTCAAACCTTTTTTTTTTTTGTATTCACATTTGTTTGTTACTTGCATTGATCTTTTATTTTTTCTGTTAACATTCAGTCATTTTTCCCCAAATGTATATAGTGTATACCTTATGTATGTATATATAATCCTATGAAAGTTTTATAAATTTGTTTAAGTAATTTTGAAAATATTGTTGCTTTTGTGATCCATGCTTAACTTTTGATGGCCAGTGTATTTCTGATGTCCAGAGATGTTTTATCACAAGAATGAAAATGGAACACATGATTCTAATCTAAGTATGTGAGATAGACAAAATCTGAAAGGAATGGTTTTTTAATCAACTTCCCAATAGATGAAATGTAAACATGTCTAAGTTAAAGCCAGATAAAATGCTTTATTTTGCCTACCATGTAGGTTTTTCATGTCTTATCACAGTCAAAATCATCATTTTTGACTAAAATAGAGGGTTTTGTGGAGTGGAATTAACACAGTGAAAAGTTTCCAGATCATGAGAATATTCTTAGTCACAAACAGTGTTTCTGTATTTGAAAAAATAAGTCCTCCATAGCAGCAGTATAACTAAGGGATAGAAAAGACGGGCATGTGCCCTGGGTGCTGACATTGGAGGCACCAAAGTGAACATGTAGAATTAAAGGCCATAGAATTGTTTTGTAATTAATGTTGAATCAGGAATGCCACATATGATCTTTACTTCATATGCCAAAACTGTTTGGTACAGCTTTACTCACTGAGAATGGTTATCTTGGGAAGTACAGATTGAGAGATACATATCAGATAGTTAAAGAAAATAACTGGAAAGCAGATCTGCTTTAATGTTTGTAGCTAAGCAGGGAAGTCCACTAAGAGGATCTAAAGAATGGTATGACTTCAGAAACTTTCTAAACACCACAGAGTTAATCTTTTGAAATCCATGAGGCAGCGTTGAATTATGTTATGAATTTGAAAAAGCACTAATTACAGTTACTTTGAAAGAAATTATATATATTATAATAAAATAGAAGAATTTATAACAATGAGGAAAGCAATTAATGCATTACTAGAGAATATAATGATTCAAAGCAAAGAATTATTAATCCAATGAAATTTTGCAAGAAAGTAAACTTTTATACAATTTTGAAATACACTGAAGCTTATGCTCTAAAATGTTATGTGAGAATCCAGGGGCTGTTTTCTGTAGTTTTTAACAAAAAGATGCATTTTTAGAAACTCTTCTTATTTCTGTCTGTTTCACACGGAGTTAAAGCTAACCTAATGTTAACCTAACTGTCAACAAAGAATTCATGTTTATAGGGTTTTCGAAGCTACAAAAGTCTTTCCCCTCACATCAACCCACAAAAATAACAAAAATATATTAAAACAATCAATTGTAAAGTGTGAGAAAGTTGACACTTAACTTAGTCCATGGAGGAAATCTAAAAATAATCAAATAAAATATTAAACCTTTGAATCAACTTTGTTTAATTTTCATCATCCAGCTATGACACCTATGACGTGTCATCACTGCCAAACAAACAATCACCTGACCAAATTCCCATACTGGATGGGGATATAATGGCCAAGCACAAATTCGTCACGGGCAATTGTTCTACAAGGAGTTAACTTTTTACTTTTGGTCATCTCCTCCAACACAAGCAAGTTCCTATGGATTTATTTTTAACTTTCTGAAGGGAGTACATGTTGTCCCAAGCATCTCCCTGATTCTCTCTGGATAATTAGCCTACAAGGTTACATCCCCTGATGCACCGAGGTATGATATACGACTGATCTTATGTACACTCTCTCTCAGGCGGAAATAGTTATTGGTAGGCATAATGCTCACTTGATAGTAAAAACTGCTCTCCAATGAATTGTATTAGATTGAGGAAGCTGTATTCCTTGTGCCTAAATTTGTGTTTATAACCTTTTAGTTTTATTAAACTTGTTGATATTTTAAAATGATTGCTCTTACTCGTGTATCACCAACATCTTATCGATGACTTTGCTAACCCTCCCCACTTGATTTATAGCTTTCTTATTTGATACAGCCATCCAGTGACAACATGAACAGATCTTGCCAATCCATCACCAAAGGGGTTTAGAGTTGGACACTCTACCTCTCCCCAGCTTCTCACAGTTATATTAAATATTTCATATTTAAAAAATTTTTTTAAATGTAATAAAAACTTTCATTTGTAATTTACAAGAGTGGTTTTGTTATGTCTATCACAATATTTAGACATGACACTGTTTATTAAAGACACTATATTGTAATTCTTATTCTTAAAAAACTTAGAGACTGATTTCATATTTACTTATCTTCTAAATTAACATGTGTATCTAAAATGCAAAACTTTAAACTTTGCCCTAATATAAATGTAAATTTTTCAAATAATGTTTTGGACTTGTAAACTGTATACAAGACTTGTATAAAACAAAATTAAAAATATGTTAATGAAGAAAGCAAGATCAGACTAAAGATATTTTCATTAAGCCAACAATATAACATCATTATTGAAAACAAGATTAAACAATTATGACATACAAAATTGATTCTATACAGAGATTTTTGTAACAATGATTCAATTGAATTTTAAATATAAAATAATCTTAACAGAACCATTAAAAATACAATAGACAGACATTTATACTAAAGCATATACTGTATATATGATTGATTAAATTGAAAAAATTTTTTAGCATGTCAATTTTATGTAAGTATAAGCTTTTAATCAAATAAATTGATACATTTACAAACATTTTGTATTTGATAAACAAGATGCATTTTATGCACTTTTGTTGTCAATCTTAAATGGTTTTTGATAATATAGCAGTTTTAAAAATAATAAAATAATTTAAAGTATATTTTGTTTGTTTAATTTATATCTATTAACAAGAAATTCTTGTACAAAATGTTTAAGTCAATTAATAACCTAATTTTAATTAGAACTGACTGCTAAAAAATCTTTTTTCATATTTATCAACTAAATTACATATATACACAAATTAACAGCATCATACATATGTAATTTATTTATATTCAATTTCTTAATGTATAAATTTTAAAACTGTTAAATAGACAAAAACTGCATATACTGAAAGGAATATAAATATCTTATAAAATAAATTATTTATATAACTGTAGCAAAAGAAATAGTAAGTAACACATATGTATAATCTCCAAATTCATTTTAAATTCAATCTGATACAAATTTTACATAAAATATAGTATAAAAAATATTTAAATCACATGAAATCCAAGTTTTGTACATATAATTCTCAATTTTAATTAATATGATTACAAAAATTCTATTTATATAAAACAAATGATCAATATCTATATGATCAATTGAAATGTGAAAATGAAATTACGCATTTTAATTTTTGTTAATGTAAGCTGATATTGTATTGAATACTTAACTATAACATTGTGTAGAGTATATATATATCATTCATATATCATATATAAAAAGAGTACTGATATATATATATATAAAGTACTCTTTTTCATTTATTAAATATCAGAAATTAACAAATTATTAATTTAAAATCAAAAATAATTTTAAAAAGGAATAAAAAAGGCTTAAAAAATTGAGACTGTTACTAATGATATGCTTTTCAGTGAAATTTTAGGATAGGAACTATTTCTCTTATTCAAAAAAATAATTTTTTAATGTTTAAAATAAAAAGCTTTCTGTTTATATTATGAAAACTTCAAAAACTTTTTATAATCCTAAAGTCTAAATTGAAAACAAAAATTAATTTATCTTTCATTTTGAAACTATAATTTTTATAAATCAAATATAAAAATTTAACAGAGAATTCACATTCTTGATATCTCTGAATTATATTAGTTCACTTTTATGAATTTTATCATTTAAAAAATAGTACTTAAACGTAAGATATTGAAATTATATATTAATTTTATGTTTATTTACAAAGTTTGTTAAGAATTCACTATATTTGCAATGTAAATAAAATAATCTTAATTATATATTTTATTTCAAAAAAATTTTTGCCTTTAAAAACAACCTTTCTAAAATATAAAATTTGTGAAACAGAATTTAAGGCATTGCTGCAAGTATTATTAAATAAAATTAATACATAAGATGGACTGATAATATAACTATTTTATTATTAGAAGGAAACAAAAGGTCATTTTTTTTAATCAAAAATAAATTTTTTAAATGGAACTGTAGCATTGTAAAATCCATATCTGAGCTGTTCATAGGCCTAATTAATTAACTCCCTTAGTATAGCCTTCGAATAATTGTTGTTATTTTTAAATTTTTCATGTAACTAATTTTGTGTGTCACTACATTAAATAAACATTGTAGAATGATTTTTATAATTTAAATTTTAAAAAATAATTTATATTATCAATTTACTTTTTGTTTTGTGGAGTTAATTAATTTAGCAAATGAGCTGCTCATCTATGAAATATGGAAACAATTTCATAATTTTGATATATGCAAACTATTTTGATATGTTTTCATCTAACTAAAGTTGAATTTAACTACAACATTTACATTAAAATTTCATGCCACTGCAAGATATGTTTATATATGTATATGTTATATTTGTTTGCATAATTATACACAGTAGATGGCATTCATTGTAATCACTTTGGGATTAGTATATACTGATAACAATAACTAAGCAATAACATTATGTTGTAAAAGTAGTTAAACCACAATTAGTGGAAATTCTACTTTTATTGAATTAGATAAGTTAATATGTTAATTATTAAATTTATTTTTAAAAATTTTCAATTACAGTAGAGCGTCATTTATCTGAATCAATTGGGGACTGGGGTGGTTTGGATAACTTATTTTTCGGATAACGAATCATGTACGAAAAAATATATTAATTTATCCCATATTGAAATTTCTCTCCGTTGCGTGTCGCTTTGCGTTGAATTTTCGTCGATGTTAAGCCTAACGAAGACTATTGTATCGTTAAAAATTATTTTTTTATTTTGTACAAACAAAATAAATTTATTGAAAAATATAAAAACAATAAAAAATTATACTTCAGATGTTAATTTAGTATCAGAAACGTGAAGTATTTGAGTAGCCCGAGAAATAGCCGAAGATTGCAGCGCCACAGCACTAGCGAAAATTTAAATTTGCCGACTGGAATGCTTTCGGATAACGGACGTTTCGGATNAATTTATTTTTTGTTTATACAAAATGAAATTGACATAAGTACATTTTCAGATTATAATAAAAAAAACTTAATTCTTACAAACTTTTAATATTTTTCAAAGTAAAATGGACTGTTTCAACATTATTCAGGAGTCTATTTTATTTACAATTGTCACTCTTACATTTTTTAATAGTTAACTTAATTCAATTTCAGTTTTTATTATTGATATTTGTTACAAATTGAAATTGTAACAATAGAAATGTATTCAATGTTACTTTTCACATGTAGAAGTTATCATCAAGGAGAAATTAATTATTGTGACATCATCATAATGCTGGGCTGCAATTTTTAATCATATTTTTAATTAAAAATATATTCCCTCCACCTCAAATTAGTAGTGACTTGTCCCTGTACATCAAACTTTTCCTTTAACAATAGAGCCGTGCTGTACATCTATCTAACACCTTTCAGGAGAAAATTTTTGAATTGAAATAACATATGACTTCCAGTTTGCATCAGAAGTTTATATATAGCTAGTCGGGGCATCCAGCCCCTAAGGTTTCCATATCTTGTCTTGGATTTCATCTATCTAATTCTGTTCTTGAGATTTAGGAAGGGCAGATGGATGGATGACAGTGCAAATTTATAAATCTACAATTTTTTCAAATTGCAGCCCAATAACACAAAATTTTATTTCCTTATAAAATATACATTGACTTCAGTTTACCAGGTTTTTAAAAAATTTTACATTAAAAACATTTTGTTCACAGAACTACTAAAAACAAATATATTGGTTGTGCGAACAAACAGTTTGAGAGACACCGTTCTAGATGTCTTTTTAGATGCTTTACTTACTCAAATTCATGTGTAATAGTTTTAAGCTCTCTGCATTTGTTTTAATCATAATAATAAATGATGAAAATTCATTTCCTAGAATTGAGTCAGTAAATTCAATTTTTTTTCTGTAAATCCAGTTTCTATCCCTAAGTTAGACTAACTTATTGAACATAATGACTCTTAAATTTTTAATATTTTTTTTATTATATTTTTTAATATTTTTTATATTCAACTATATTTAAGGAAATGTAGACCTTTTGATTACATTAAAAATTGTAAAATTTGATTATTATTATTGAGTTTCCTATAATTTTCCTAGAAGTTAATAAAGTTTCCTAGAATTCCATTCTGTCATCAACACATGAATGAAATTGTTGTTATTCATATTTGTTCTGCATTCTTTATCCAATCTTTTTGGTAATATGTTCTTTTTAAGACTGATCTGCTTTCTGAATGCATTGATATCTTCCCTGAATTTCTGGACTTAGGCTGGTATTGCAAATGAGTAAAGTATAGGTACAGACGAAACAAAAAATTTTTCTGAAATTTCAGCCAAACTAAACAGAAAATTGAATAGGTAAGTTTCTACTTTTTAACAAAAAAGAAAAAAAATTCTATTAGAGAGTAGCCAATAGGAGATATCTCACAATGGCTGCATTCAGCAGAGTCAACAGTTGTAACTGAGCAAAGGTAACAGGAAGCAGCCATCATTGGTCAGTTACAGCTAGCAATAGGTAGTGTAAATGAAAGATGCCACTAAATATGATTCAACAAACAGCAAACATGTTCCAAAACAGTTCTACTGTAGAGAGTGTTCAGTAGAAAAATACTCAACAGCTCAAACTGTTCAATCTTCTGAACACAGCCAATGATTTTCACTCTAGTCACATAGTCTTATCTGGATTTAAAATTATTGAATTACCATCACCATTTTTAAACTTCTTATACATATATATTTTAGAGTATTACTATTGTATAAATATTTGATTTTTGCTTCCTTATTCATTGAAAAGGAAACTTTGTATTCATGTAAACAATCAAAAATTCTCTCTGATTTTGACAAAGTTTTAATCCTATGATGATCTCACTAGGGAAAAAGGGTCATGGTTTGTGTCTATCTGTATACTGTATGTCTCTAGTCCAGTATTTTTGAAAACCACTGAACAGATTTTTAACTAAATTTGGCACAGAGTTTCAGTCTATGGACCCTA
This sequence comes from Centruroides sculpturatus, assembly GCF_000671375.1. NCBI lineage: Eukaryota > Metazoa > Arthropoda > Arachnida > Scorpiones > Buthidae > Centruroides > Centruroides sculpturatus. Next base: position 896,626 of record NW_019384629.1, read on the forward strand.
TTGATTTTGAGCTTGATACTCTAAAAATAACTGAAACAGATTTATTTCTTGTTTAGATGCAATTGAAGACAAACATCAAAATATGGAGACAATCTCAACAGCATTCAGGCTAGCAAGAAGGACAATGGAAAAGAAAGAAAAAAGACCAACCAGACTTCTGAAGTAACTGAAGGTACAAAGTCACAGTTCAACCACTCAAACTAAATTATGAAATATTGCTTAAGTTCTATGGATTTTCATAAAGCTTTCATGCAAATATTTAGGCTTTTATTAGCTTTTTGTGATCTTTGCTTAACTTGTTACAAGTAACTTGGTCATGTATGTGGTTCTTAGAACCAAAATCAAACTTGCCATTTCTGAGTTCTTGAATTATGGTTTATCTAACCATAATTCAAGAACTCAGAAATGGCAAGTTTGATTTTGGTTCTAAGAACCACATACATGACCAAGTTACTTGTAACAAGTTAAGCAAAGATCACAAAAAGCTAATAAAAGCCTAAATATTTGCATGAAAGCTTTATGAAAATTAGTGTATAGGTGTAATTTAGTATAACTAATATTTACCTCTTAAAATTATGCAAAATGTACATAAATATGCAGATGAAGAACAGTGGGAAAATACCAATATCTTTCCATCAAGTGCTATTTTTGCTGAAAGGGTACTGTAGACAATAAAGAACAGAAAACAAAATTGTTATAGTGCAAACAGTACATAATCATGTCTCAAAGACAAAGTTTACAGGATTCAGAAAGATGGAGAGCTGTTGGAAGATTAGAGCTATTCCATCAAGTGCTATTTTTGCTGAAAGGGTACTGTAGACAATAAAGAACAGAAAACAAAATTGTTATAGTGCAAACAGTACATAATCATGTCTCAAAGACAAAGTTTACAGGATTCAGAAAGATGGAGAGCTGTTGGAAGATTAGAGGCTGGTCAAGCAATTAGCAAAGTGGAGCGATTCTTTACTGTTCATCATTCTGTTATCTCAAGGCTTTGGAGACAATTCCAAACAACAGGAACCATTATGAGACGACCTGTTTCAGGTTATCCATGGGTGAAAACATCTCAGGATGTTCATTTTATATATATATGGCTCCCAGCCAAAAGTAACAGTAGGGTGTGTGCATCATCTGCTTCCTATCTTTGTTTCATCCACAAGAAGACAGGTATCTGTCCCAACTGTTACCAGAATGCTTCATAAGACTGCACTCTACGCCTGCTGACCTGCAGTATTTGTGCCTTTAACCTTCAGACATAGACTGACCACCTGAAGTGGTGTCAGGAGCATGTAGGCTGAACTCTAAAACAATGGGCTTACATCCTGTTCACAAATGAATCTAATTTCTTCCTGGAATCTGACAGCAGGCATATATTGACTGGAGAGAGGTTGGAACCTGTTACAAAATCACCTAATGGAAAGACATGCTTTTAGTGGCGGTGAAAGACTGTCTGGGTAGGGTTTTCATTAGATGGACACATTGACCTCCATATGTTTGTACCTGTGAGAAATTTGTACCATATGTTGCATCCTGATACCTGTAAGAAGTAATGGTACTTCCATATGATGGAGGTACCATTACTTCTCACAGGTATCAGGATGAGATACTGAACCACAATGTCAAACCTTATGCTGGTGAAATTGAAGATGATTTTATTTTAATGGACTATAATGCTCATCCACATTGAAACTGGTTGACCATTACCTTTATGAAGAGGGAAGAGAACAAATGGATTGGCCTGCCTATTCTCCAGATCTCAATTCCATAAAAAAAAACCTATGGGAATCTCTAGGAAGATGTGCTTCAGTTGTCATACCCATCCTCAACCCTCAGTAACCTCCAAACTACTCTCTTGAAGGCAATTGCTGTCTTCTCAGTTTTTGCAACTTATTGAAGGTGTGAGTCAATGCTGTTAAGCTTGCATTAATACTAGAGGTTGTCACATTCCTTATTGACCTCAACATTTATATTCAAACCTTTTTTTTTTTTGTATTCACATTTGTTGTTACTTGCATTGATCTTTTATTTTTTCTGTTAACATTCAGTCATTTTTCCCCAAATGTATATAGTGTATACCTTATGTATGTATATATAATCCTATGAAAGTTTTATAAATTTGTTTAAGTAATTTTGAAAATATTGTTGCTTTTGTGATCCATGCTTAACTTTTGATGGCCAGTGTATTTCTGATGTCCAGAGATGTTTTATCACAAGAATGAAAATGGAACACATGATTCTAATCTAAGTATGTGAGATAGACAAAATCTGAAAGGAATGGTTTTTTAATCAACTTCCCAATAGATGAAATGTAAACATGTCTAAGTTAAAGCCAGATAAAATGCTTTATTTTGCCTACCATGTAGGTTTTTCATGTCTTATCACAGTCAAAATCATCATTTTTGACTAAAATAGAGGGTTTTGTGGAGTGGAATTAACACAGTGAAAAGTTTCCAGATCATGAGAATATTCTTAGTCACAAACAGTGTTTCTGTATTTGAAAAAATAAGTCCTCCATAGCAGCAGTATAACTAAGGGATAGAAAAGACGGGCATGTGCCCTGGGTGCTGACATTGGAGGCACCAAAGTGAACATGTAGAATTAAAGGCCATAGAATTGTTTTGTAATTAATGTTGAATCAGGAATGCCACATATGATCTTTACTTCATATGCCAAAACTGTTTGGTACAGCTTTACTCACTGAGAATGGTTATCTTGGGAAGTACAGATTGAGAGATACATATCAGATAGTTAAAGAAAATAACTGGAAAGCAGATCTGCTTTAATGTTTGTAGCTAAGCAGGGAAGTCCACTAAGAGGATCTAAAGAATGGTATGACTTCAGAAACTTTCTAAACACCACAGAGTTAATCTTTTGAAATCCATGAGGCAGCGTTGAATTATGTTATGAATTTGAAAAAGCACTAATTACAGTTACTTTGAAAGAAATTATATATATTATAATAAAATAGAAGAATTTATAACAATGAGGAAAGCAATTAATGCATTACTAGAGAATATAATGATTCAAAGCAAAGAATTATTAATCCAATGAAATTTTGCAAGAAAGTAAACTTTTATACAATTTTGAAATACACTGAAGCTTATGCTCTAAAATGTTATGTGAGAATCCAGGGGCTGTTTTCTGTAGTTTTTAACAAAAAGATGCATTTTTAGAAACTCTTCTTATTTCTGTCTGTTTCACACGGAGTTAAAGCTAACCTAATGTTAACCTAACTGTCAACAAAGAATTCATGTTTATAGGGTTTTCGAAGCTACAAAAGTCTTTCCCCTCACATCAACCCACAAAAATAACAAAAATATATTAAAACAATCAATTGTAAAGTGTGAGAAAGTTGACACTTAACTTAGTCCATGGAGGAAATCTAAAAATAATCAAATAAAATATTAAACCTTTGAATCAACTTTGTTTAATTTTCATCATCCAGCTATGACACCTATGACGTGTCATCACTGCCAAACAAACAATCACCTGACCAAATTCCCATACTGGATGGGGATATAATGGCCAAGCACAAATTCGTCACGGGCAATTGTTCTACAAGGAGTTAACTTTTTACTTTTGGTCATCTCCTCCAACACAAGCAAGTTCCTATGGATTTATTTTTAACTTTCTGAAGGGAGTACATGTTGTCCCAAGCATCTCCCTGATTCTCTCTGGATAATTAGCCTACGAGGTTACATCCCCTGATGCACCGAGGTATGATATACGACTGATCTTATGTACACTCTCTCTCAGGCGGAAATAGTTATTGGTAGGCATAATGCTCACTTGATAGTAAAAACTGCTCTCCAATGAATTGTATTAGATTGAGGAAGCTGTATTCCTTGTGCCTAAATTTGTGTTTATAACCTTTTAGTTTTATTAAACTTGTTGATATTTTAAAATGATTGCTCTTACTCGTGTATCACCAACATCTTATCGATGACTTTGCTAACCCTCCCCACTTGATTTATAGCTTTCTTATTTGATACAGCCATCCAGTGACAACATGAACAGATCTTGTCAATCCATCACCAAAGGGGTTTAGAGTTGGACACTCTACCTCTCCCCAGCTTCTCACAGTTATATTAAATATTTCATATTTAAAAAATTTTTTTAAATGTAATAAAAACTTTCATTTGTAATTTACAAGAGTGGTTTTGTTATGTCTATCACAATATTTAGACATGACACTGTTTATTAAAGACACTATATTGTAATTCTTATTCTTAAAAAACTTAGAGACTGATTTCATATTTACTTATCTTCTAAATTAACATGTGTATCTAAAATGCAAAACTTTAAACTTTGCCCTAATATAAATGTAAATTTTTCAAATAATGTTTTGGACTTGTAAACTGTATACAAGACTTGTATAAAACAAAATTAAAAATATGTTAATGAAGAAAGCAAGATCAGACTAAAGATATTTTCATTAAGCCAACAATATAACATCATTATTGAAAACAAGATTAAACAATTATGACATACAAAATTGATTCTATACAGAGATTTTTGTAACAATGATTCAATTGAATTTTAAATATAAAATAATCTTAACAGAACCATTAAAAATACAATAGACAGACATTTATACTAAAGCATATACTGTATATATGATTGATTAAATTGAAAAAATTTTTTAGCATGTCAATTTTATGTAAGTATAAGCTTTTAATCAAATAAATTGATACATTTACAAACATTTTGTATTTGATAAACAAGATGCATTTTATGCACTTTTGTTGTCAATCTTAAATGGTTTTTGATAATATAGCAGTTTTAAAAATAATAAAATAATTTAAAGTATATTTTGTTTGTTTAATTTATATCTATTAACAAGAAATTCTTGTACAAAATGTTTAAGTCAATTAATAACCTAATTTTAATTAGAACTGACTGCTAAAAAATCTTTTTTCATATTTATCAACTAAATTACATATATACACAAATTAACAGCATCATACATATGTAATTTATTTATATTCAATTTCTTAATGTATAAATTTTAAAACTGTTAAATAGACAAAAACTGCATATACTGAAAGGAATATAAATATCTTATAAAATAAATTATTTATATAACTGTAGCAAAAGAAATAGTAAGTAACACATATGTATAATCTCCAAATTCATTTTAAATTCAATCTGATACAAATTTTACATAAAATATAGTATAAAAAATATTTAAATCACAGGAAATCCAAGTTTTGTACATATAATTCTCAATTTTAATTAATATGATTACAAAAATTCTATTTATATAAAACAAATGATCAATATCTATATGATCAATTGAAATGTGAAAATGAAATTACGCATTTTAATTTTTGTTAATGTAAGCTGATATTGTATTGAATACTTAACTATAACATTGTGTAGAGTATATATATATCATTCATATATCATATATAAAAAGAGTACTGATATATATATATATAAAGTACTCTTTTTCATTTATTAAATATCAGAAATTAACAAATTATTAATTTAAAATCAAAAATAATTTTAAAAAGGAATAAAAAAGGCTTAAAAAATTGAGACTGTTACTAATGATATGCTTTTCAGTGAAATTTTAGGATAGGAACTATTTCTCTTATTCAAAAAAATAATTTTTTAATGTTTAAAATAAAAAGCTTTCTGTTTATATTATGAAAACTTCAAAAACTTTTTATAATCCTAAAGTCTAAATTGAAAACAAAAATTAATTTATCTTTCATTTTGAAACTATAATTTTTATAAATCAAATATAAAAATTTAACAGAGAATTCACATTCTTGATATCTCTGAATTATATTAGTTCACTTTTATGAATTTTATCATTTAAAAAATAGTACTTAAACGTAAGATATTGAAATTATATATTAATTTTATGTTTATTTACAAAGTTTGTTAAGAATTCACTATATTTGCAATGTAAATAAAATAATCTTAATTATATATTTTATTTCAAAAAAATTTTTGCCTTTAAAAACAACCTTTCTAAAATATAAAATTTGTGAAACAGAATTTAAGGCATTGCTGCAAGTATTATTAAATAAAATTAATACATAAGATGGACTGATAATATAACTATTTTATTATTAGAAGGAAACAAAAGGTCATTTTTTTTAATCAAAAATAAATTTTTTAAATGGAACTGTAGCATTGTAAAATCCATATCTGAGCTGTTCATAGGCCTAATTAATTAACTCCCTTAGTATAGCCTTCGAATAATTGTTGTTATTTTTAAATTTTTCATGTAACTAATTTTGTGTGTCACTACATTAAATAAACATTGTAGAATGATTTTTATAATTTAAATTTTAAAAAATAATTTATATTATCAATTTACTTTTTGTTTTGTGGAGTTAATTAATTTAGCAAATGAGCTGCTCATCTATGAAATATGGAAACAATTTCATAATTTTGATATATGCAAACTATTTTGATATGTTTTCATCTAACTAAAGTTGAATTTAACTACAACATTTACATTAAAATTTCATGCCACTGCAAGATATGTTTATATATGTATATGTTATATTTGTTTGCATAATTATACACAGTAGATGGCATTCATTGTAATCACTTTGGGACTAGTATATACTGATAACAATAACTAAGCAATAACATTATGTTGTAAAAGTAGTTAAACCACAATTAGTGGAAATTCTACTTTTATTGAATTAGATAAGTTAATATGTTAATTATTAAATTTATTTTTAAAAATTTTCAATTACAGTAGAGCGTCATTTATCTGAATCAATTGGGGACTGGGGTGGTTTGGATAACTTATTTTTCGGATAACGAATCATGTACGAAAAAATATATTAATTTATCCCATATTGAAATTTCTCTCCGTTGCGTGTCGCTTTGCGTTGAATTTTCGTCGATGTTAAGCCTAACGAAGACTATTGTATCGTTAAAAATTATTTTTTTATTTTGTACAAACAAAATAAATTTATTGAAAAATATAAAAACAATAAAAAATTATACTTCAGATGTTAATTTAGTATCAGAAACGTAAAGTATTTGAGTAGCCCGAGAAATAGCCGAAAATTGCAGTGCCACAGCACTAGCGAAAATTTAAATTTGCCGACTGGAATGCTTTCGGATAACGGACGTTTCGGATAAACGACGCTCTACTGTATTTTAACTTAAAAGGTTATAATAATTATTTGAATAGTTAATCCAGCAACATTTTCTGGCTATTGTTTTGGCAATATTTTATTAATAAAACAATCCTATTCATCAAAATTATTACAAAAGTTGCTTCTAGCCCTTGGTATAATTATATTAATTAAATTATCAACAACCGTGAGGCAGATAATAGTGAGGACTTATCACACCAATGATGGGCACAAATGTTCAGGAATCAAAGTGAAAATGTTTAATAAACACAAAAATGACAAATGAAGTATGGAAACAAAAAACCCAAAATGCATTTCATTATGTATTGGATACATAAAAAATATCCCATGTTCTTGATAAAAATCACACATATTATAAATGAAAACTGCAAATCATTTAAAAAATTTTAAATACATAATTTTTTTTGTTAAAAATATGTTTCATTTGAATATAAATTTTAAAAAAAAGGGGAAAAAAAATTTGAATCTGCATACATGTTATCCCACTCAATGAAAAAGTGCTTTGAGATATTTTCTCATGAATGCTTGAGAGTTGCATTAAGTAACTTTACAGTAATACCTTGGTTTTCGTTGACTTTGGTTATTGTCGGTTTCTTTCACAGAAAATTTGTCTTGGGTTTCATCAGCATGCCCAAGTGACCTCGCTGCTAATTTTGCAAAAACAAAGGATGACCCATGCATTTTTCTGGCTCAGTGTGGTGTTATTTCTCATTGTGTGAGTATTAGCCCACAACAGCCCACCATTGGTCAATGTTTCCATTCACTGAACACTGGGAGTTTGGTCGTGATTTCGCGTCGCCAGGACAGACTGGTCATGTGGAGTTTTCTGGGTTTTCTCCACATCTGTAACACCTGAATAGAGGCAGGTTACCTTTAAATGGACCTCCCGGAAGGCATTATTCCCCGCGATACGACCATCATAAACTCATACAACTACTATTACATGACAATTACGTCACACTTTACCACAGGGCGATATAGGCTAGAAGGTCATGTCCAACTAACTTCTACTAGACAAGACATTACCCCACACATCTAGCTAAATAATTCCATTGCTTTCTTTTAGATTAATCTTTTATATTAATTTCTTATTGTTTTTAGTATTAACACTAATTCTCTATAAAATGTGTCTTTGGTATATATTTTGGAGTATCTAGAATGAATTAATTGGATTTATATTGATTCATATGGAAATAATGGCTTTGGTTTTCATCACTTTTGGATTTTGCTGATTGTTTTTGGACAGATTAGTGACAAAAACAGAGGTATCACTGTATTACCGATTTATAGTAAGATAGTATTACAATATATATCAAACTTGTTGAAATCTGAGGGGCCAATCCTGAGCTGATCTTTGTAAGAAGTATAGTTCAGTACTATAAATAATTAAATAATATAGAAAATTATACAATAGTTAGCCTCTAAACAAAGTAAAAAGTGCCAAAAATTAAATTTAAACTATAGTACTATATACAGCATTGAGTGCAAGATTAAAATGTTTAACATTTTAAGAGTAAACATCTTACATAATTAGATGAGTTAATTTAAAACAATTTTATGTTGTGCTAACACTTTTATTTGAATTATATGGCTTATAAACATTATCATTTGTTTTGTCAGTTGGATGTTATTAATTGCTTAGTAAATTTCTGATAACAATAATTAATTGCTAAGCAAATTTCTGATTACAATAAGTGAAAGTTTCTTAGTGTTATTTAATTTAAATGTTTTGGGACATGTTAACTTTATACATGTTAATATTAGACAACTGATAACAATATCCATGGTTACAATAAGTAGCATCTACAGTTTATTATAATTTTAAATGATCTTATTTTTCTAACACAAAATCTGCTTTATTGGATTAAAAAAACAAACATATCCAAGTGTTTTTGTACTTCAGTCAATCATCAGGAGATTAATTCATTAACCAAGCATTGAAAGGTGTACATAAATGTTTAATTTATTTGTTTTTCAAAATGTTTCTGTATCTTTGCTTTATGAATTTCATCAGATTTATTTGTGCTTTATGATTTCATCAGAGAATATCTCTGATGATTGACTGAAGCAGCCCAAAAACACCTGGAAACTAATATTTCACTTTCTAATTTCGGTAAAAATAATTTTGTTAACAGACTTAATATTCATGAATGCATTAGCATTAAGTGAAATTTATATAAAGTATTTGTTATATTTAATTTAATGTAGCACAAGGCAACACATAAATTGTGCACTTATTCTGTAAGAATATGTTCTTTAGGATTTTAATGCAGCCTGGTTCATGAATTTGCTTCAAACTGGAATATTCAGCTAATGTATCATTAAAGAATATAATGTTTTAAATAAAAAAATTTTAATATCTAAAAGCATATGCATTGTTTGATTTCAAATTATGATAATTAACTAATCAAAAATTTTATCTTTACATGTTTTTGTAACATTGACTCCATATGTACTGTACGAACTAAATAAAATTAAAATAAATGATAAAAGGTTCAAGGAATCAATGTTTATTTATATCAAACATTTTTTTGAAACAATATCTGTCTTGTCTTCAGATCTTTAACTCTATAATATATAGATAGCCCACTATATTGTGTTAAAACTTAAACAATAATCTAAATATATAAAATTACTTGTCCTGACTGACTGACTGATTCATCATTGCCCAGAGCAAACCACTAAACCTAAAGAGGTGAAATTTGGTACACAGTTAGGGTACGTCATGAAAGCGTGCAATAAGAAGGGATTTTTTGAAATTCCCCTGCGGGGGGAGAGGATTAAGGCTTAACCAGAAGAACGGCTTCTATTGTACTATTTTAGAGGCAATTTTTTGTTTTTATCTGCGTTTAGTCTTCATTGAGTACTTAGGTGTATTAAATTGATAACATTTCAGACATTGTTATAAATATTTTTATCCATTTCGATTTAAAAATGTTTGAACCGTTTTAAATTTGAATTTGTTATTGCATATTGGTTCGATTATAGAATGATTGTAAACGTTCCAGAAAATTGATCAAATTGAAAACAGTTCATTTGATTCTCGGCAATTCTCATCATTCTCAGTGGTAGGTGTTATATAACAATTACTATGGTTGTTGAAATACTGAATATAAATGGGGTTTGCTTGCAAAATTCTTGCAGGCAAAGCCACAGGTAACAGCTAGTGTACAATAAAATTTTGTGAACTATTGTACTGTATATATATTGTTTAATTTTCAACACCATATATTGGATTATCTACATGTTATGTATTTCATAGTATATGTCAAATGGAAATAAGATCTGCAATTCCAAAAACAACATATTTGTATGAAGTAAAAATTGGGATGATTTGAACTTATAATGTATTTTGGATGTTTAAAGTGCCAATTTGTGTTCAATTTTCAATTTAATTCAATTTGCCAATTCTCTGAATATTTTAGTTCTGTGGTTAAGTTCTGAATATGAGAGAGATTTTGTCTTGAGAAAAATGTTGGAACAATGACAATTTTTAATGATTATAGATAAAACAGCAAATAGAAACATCATAAACAATTTATTGAAAAAATAACAGATTAATAATGGAAAGCAATTACTACTACTTAATTCAAACTGGTCATTAATGTGAATGGTTAAACTTCTTTTCTTTCAATATTTTAAAAAGTGCTAGCTAGTGCTCAGATCTGTATCTTAATTTGTATTTGCCCTTTCAGTCTTTTTGTCACTAGAAACATTTGAAGTACTTGCTACATTTTTCTTCAAAACTCTTCTCTCAGCCAATGATTTTTTAATTTGAGATATACACAATACTAAAAGCACTAAAAATTTATACAATTCCCACTATATTTTTATATGAAAAATACTTAAAATATCACAAAACTAATAATCTTTCACTGATATGCCCACTTGTATGCCATACCATTGTGCTATAACCCACTATAGATGATGGGACACTAACCCCTTGCAATATGTGATGCTTGTCTGACATGAGTATCCTGTCACAAGTATCATAGTATGTACTGTACAGTACAGTATCATCAGGCATCTGACTAGTCACTCCAGTCATTAGATTCAATAGGCTTGCACTGCAGATATCGACAATGCATATTTAATGATTGTATTATTATTTATATGTTGCATACTTTTTAAATTTATTTATTTTTAATGATTTTCTAGTTTCAGATCAAGTTTTAACATATTTTTAGTTTTCATTATCTTGTCAAACATTATATCATGATTTTGGTTTGTTCCATTACCAATAAATCAGCTGCCACTGTTTATAAAGTTTTAAATAACTCTAGTAGGCATATAAGATGTCATAAGAAGACTTGATCTGTGACTAGAACAATTACACCTCACATCCCAAATCTGCATTGGCACATTCATACATCACTAGACTTGATAGATTTTGTTGTGAAACCCTAAATTTTATTGGTGGAACCCTCAGGTTCTGTGGTTGAGAAAGTTGGGAACCCCTGGTTTAAGTGAAACATTGACTCCTTAAACATTTTAGCATTTGTTTAACTTAATTTAGCTAATTATTTAGCAAAACACTTTTATATTACTAGAAATAATTTTAAATGTGAAAAAAGCTCTTAATAAGTAAATATATGACACCATAATGTTTATGAGAAATTAGAATACAGTAATACCTCAACTTACACGAACCCAGAGTTACGCGATTTTCAAATCTCGTCGATTCGTCTTTTGTTTGAGTGCCATGCGACTCTTGATTACTCACTCCCCCCACACTATTGTTCGGCTTACATGTTCAGACGTGTCGCACGGAATCAATGCATAGCTACAATTTATTTTGTGTTATTTATTTCTGTGTTTGTTATATCTACAGAGACTCGAGAGACTCTATGTGGTGATTTCTCGTAACCGTGAACGAATCAAAAGATGAGGTAAGATTAACGAGAGCATTTATTAGCTTACATACATCCGACTTGGATTTTACACAAATTGCGAAATTATACCCCGACTTACACGGTTATCGCTTGGTCCCACCTATCGCGTAAGTTCGGGGTATTACTGTATTTGATAGTTGATTATTCACTAATAAAAAATGAGAAATCTTATGGTGTTTTTACAGTTATGTAAAAAATTAATCACTTGATTTTCTGATTAATCAAAATTCTTTTGTTATTTATTAATAATGAAATTTACTCAAAACTACAGAATAAACAATGTAATTTGAATTGAAATTGAATTGCTATTGATGATAATTAAATGATCAAACTTCAATATTTTTGTGTTCATTAATGAATGTTGTGAAATTCATGATTTTTGCCATCCAATAATATTTAATTATTCTCCTTTTTAAACTGTTTGAAATGTAAAAGTTAATCATTTCTCTAATTAAAACAAAAAATTCTGTTAAAGATTTTGTTTAATAATTTTCCACATACTAACTGAGAAAGATAAAAACAAAACAGGCTATAAATATAAAATAATGAATGTTAATTGAGTTTTAAAATATTTGTTAATATTTTCCCTTAAAAAAATCACGTAAGTATAAATTAAATTTAAAACAAAAATTTTGTTCATTCAGTCCATGACAAAACCAAGAAATATATACAAAATAGTGAGTATGTTAACAATTATTGAAGGATTAATACAATAAAAATCTTTAAAAACAATTTTGTCTAACAAAATTGCCTGATTAATTAAAATATACTATAAAGATAAAATTTAGTTACAAAGCAAAATTTAATTTATCAACAAATATTAGAATGTTTTNGAAGAATTTATAACAATGAGGAAAGCAATTAATGCATTACTAGAGAATATAATGATTCAAAGCAAAGAATTATTAATCCAATGAAATTTTGCAAGAAAGTAAACTTTTATACAATTTTGAAATACACTGAAGCTTATGCTCTAAAATGTTATGTGAGAATCCAGGGGCTGTTTTCTGTAGTTTTTAACAAAAAGATGCATTTTTAGAAACTCTTCTTATTTCTGTCTGTTTCACACGGAGTTAAAGCTAACCTAATGTTAACCTAACTGTCTACAAAGAATTCATGTTTATAGGGTTTTCGAAGCTACAAAAGTCTTTCCCCTCACATCAACCCACAAAAATAACAAAAATATATTAAAACAATCAATTGTAAAGTGTGAGAAAGTTGACACTTAACTTAGTCCATGGAGGAAATCTAAAAATAATCAAATAAAATATTAAACCTTTGAATCAACTTTGTTTAATTTTCATCATCCAGCTATGACACCTATGACGTGTCATCACTGCCAAACAAACAATCACCTGACCAAATTCCCATACTGGATGGGGATATAATGGCCAAGCACAAATTCGTCACGGGCAATTGTTCTACAAGGAGTTAACTTTTTACTTTTGGTCATCTCCTCCAACACAAGCAAGTTCCTATGGATTTATTTTTAACTTTCTGAAGGGAGTACATGTTGTCCCAAGCATCTCCCTGATTCTCTCTGGATAATTAGCCTACGAGGTTACATCCCCTGATGCACCGAGGTATGATATACGACTGATCTTATGTACACTCTCTCTCAGGCGGAAATAGTTATTGGTAGGCATAATGCTCACTTGATAGTAAAAACTGCTCTCCAATGAATTGTATTAGATTGAGGAAGCTGTATTCCTTGTGCCTAAATTTGTGTTTATAACCTTTTAGTTTTATTAAACTTGTTGATATTTTAAAATGATTGCTCTTACTCGTGTATCACCAACATCTTATCGATGACTTTGCTAACCCTCCCCACTTGATTTATAGCTTTCTTATTTGATACAGCCATCCAGTGACAACATGAACAGATCTTGCCAATCCATCACCAAAGGGGTTTAGAGTTGGACACTCTACCTCTCCCCAGCTTCTCACAGTTATATTAAATATTTCATATTTAAAAAATTTTTTTAAATGTAATAAAAACTTTCATTTGTAATTTACAAGAGTGGTTTTGTTATGTCTATCACAATATTTAGACATGACACTGTTTATTAAAGACACTATATTGTAATTCTTATTCTTAAAAAACTTAGAGACTGATTTCATATTTACTTATCTTCTAAATTAACATGTGTATCTAAAATGCAAAACTTTAAACTTTGCCCTAATATAAATGTAAATTTTTCAAATAATGTTTTGGACTTGTAAACTGTATACAAGACTTGTATAAAACAAAATTAAAAATATGTTAATGAAGAAAGCAAGATCAGACTAAAGATATTTTCATTAAGCCAACAATATAACATCATTATTGAAAACAAGATTAAACAATTATGACATACAAAATTGATTCTATACAGAGATTTTTGTAACAATGATTCAATTGAATTTTAAATATAAAATAATCTTAACAGAACCATTAAAAATACAATAGACAGACATTTATACTAAAGCATATACTGTATATATGATTGATTAAATTGAAAAAATTTTTTAGCATGTCAATTTTATGTAAGTATAAGCTTTTAATCAAATAAATTGATACATTTACAAACATTTTGTATTTGATAAACAAGATGCATTTTATGCACTTTTGTTGTCAATCTTAAATGGTTTTTGATAATATAGCAGTTTTAAAAATAATAAAATAATTTAAAGTATATTTTGTTTGTTTAATTTATATCTATTAACAAGAAATTCTTGTACAAAATGTTTAAGTCAATTAATAACCTAATTTTAATTAGAACTGACTGCTAAAAAATCTTTTTTCATATTTATCAACTAAATTACATATATACACAAATTAACAGCATCATACATATGTAATTTATTTATATTCAATTTCTTAATGTATAAATTTTAAAACTGTTAAATAGACAAAAACTGCATATACTGAAAGGAATATAAATATCTTATAAAATAAATTATTTATATAACTGTAGCAAAAGAAATAGTAAGTAACACATATGTATAATCTCCAAATTCATTTTAAATTCAATCTGATACAAATTTTACATAAAATATAGTATAAAAAATATTTAAATCACAGGAAATCCAAGTTTTGTACATATAATTCTCAATTTTAATTAATATGATTACAAAAATTCTATTTATATAAAACAAATGATCAATATCTATATGATCAATTGAAATGTGAAAATGAAATTACGCATTTTAATTTTTGTTAATGTAAGCTGATATTGTATTGAATACTTAACTATAACATTGTGTAGAGTATATATATATCATTCATATATCATATATAAAAAGAGTACTGATATATATATATATAAAGTACTCTTTTTCATTTATTAAATATCAGAAATTAACAAATTATTAATTTAAAATCAAAAATAATTTTAAAAAGGAATAAAAAAGGCTTAAAAAATTGAGACTGTTACTAATGATATGCTTTTCAGTGAAATTTTAGGATAGGAACTATTTCTCTTATTCAAAAAAATAATTTTTTAATGTTTAAAATAAAAAGCTTTCTGTTTATATTATGAAAACTTCAAAAACTTTTTATAATCCTAAAGTCTAAATTGAAAACAAAAATTAATTTATCTTTCATTTTGAAACTATAATTTTTATAAATCAAATATAAAAATTTAACAGAGAATTCACATTCTTGATATCTCTGAATTATATTAGTTCACTTTTATGAATTTTATCATTTAAAAAATAGTACTTAAACGTAAGATATTGAAATTATATATTAATTTTATGTTTATTTACAAAGTTTGTTAAGAATTCACTATATTTGCAATGTAAATAAAATAATCTTAATTATATATTTTATTTCAAAAAAATTTTTGCCTTTAAAAACAACCTTTCTAAAATATAAAATTTGTGAAACAGAATTTAAGGCATTGCTGCAAGTATTATTAAATAAAATTAATACATAAGATGGACTGATAATATAACTATTTTATTATTAGAAGGAAACAAAAGGTCATTTTTTTTAATCAAAAATAAATTTTTTAAATGGAACTGTAGCATTGTAAAATCCATATCTGAGCTGTTCATAGGCCTAATTAATTAACTCCCTTAGTATAGCCTTCGAATAATTGTTGTTATTTTTAAATTTTTCATGTAACTAATTTTGTGTGTCACTACATTAAATAAACATTGTAGAATGATTTTTATAATTTAAATTTTAAAAAATAATTTATATTATCAATTTACTTTTTGTTTTGTGGAGTTAATTAATTTAGCAAATGAGCTGCTCATCTATGAAATATGGAAACAATTTCATAATTTTGATATATGCAAACTATTTTGATATGTTTTCATCTAACTAAAGTTGAATTTAACTACAACATTTACATTAAAATTTCATGCCACTGCAAGATATGTTTATATATGTATATGTTATATTTGTTTGCATAATTATACACAGTAGATGGCATTCATTGTAATCACTTTGGGACTAGTATATACTGATAACAATAACTAAGCAATAACATTATGTTGTAAAAGTAGTTAAACCACAATTAGTGGAAATTCTACTTTTATTGAATTAGATAAGTTAATATGTTAATTATTAAATTTATTTTTAAAAATTTTCAATTACAGTAGAGCGTCATTTATCTGAATCAATTGGGGACTGGGGTGGTTTGGATAACTTATTTTTCGGATAACGAATCATGTACGAAAAAATATATTAATTTATCCCATATTGAAATTTCTCTCCGTTGCGTGTCGCTTTGCGTTGAATTTTCGTCGATGTTAAGCCTAACGAAGACTATTGTATCGTTAAAAATTATTTTTTTATTTTGTACAAACAAAATAAATTTATTGAAAAATATAAAAACAATAAAAAATTATACTTCAGATGTTAATTTAGTATCAGAAACGTGAAGTATTTGAGTAGCCCGAGAAATAGCCGAAGATTGCAGCGCCACAGCACTAGCGAAAATTTAAATTTGCCGACTGGAATGCTTTCGGATAACGGACGTTTCGGATNATCATTGCCCAGAGCAAACCGCTAAACCTAAAGAGGTGAAATTTGGTACACAGTTAGGGTACGTCATGAAAGCGTGCAATAAGAAGGGATTTTTTGAAATTCCCCTGCGGGGGGAGAGGATTAAGGCTTAACCAGAAGAACGGCTTCTATTGTACTATTTTAGAGGCAATTTTTTGTTTTTATCTGCGTTTAGTCTTCATTGAGTACTTAGGTGTATTAAATTGATAACATTTCAGACATTGTTATAAATATTTTTATCTATTTCGATTTAAAAATGTTTGAACCGTTTTAAATTTGAATTTGTTATTGCATATTGGTTCGATTATAGAATGATTGTAAACGTTCCAGAAAATTGATCAAATTGAAAACAGTTCATTTGATTCTCGGCAATTCTCATCATTCTCAGTGGTAGGTGTTATATAACAATTACTATGGTTGTTGAAATACTGAATATAAATGGGGTTTGCTTGCAAAATTCTTGCAGGCAAAGCCACAGGTAACAGCTAGTGTACAATAAAATTTTGTGAACTATTGTACTGTATATATATTGTTTAATTTTCAACACCATATATTGGATTATCTACATGTTATGTATTTCATAGTATATGTCAAATGGAAATAAGATCTGCAATTCCAAAAACAACATATTTGTATGAAGTAAAAATTGGGATGATTTGAACTTATAATGTATTTTGGATGTTTAAAGTGCCAATTTGTGTTCAATTTTCAATTTAATTCAATTTGCCAATTCTCTGAATATTTTAGTTCTGTGGTTAAGTTCTGAATATGAGAGAGATTTTGTCTTGAGAAAAATGTTGGAACAATGACAATTTTTAATGATTATAGATAAAACAGCAAATAGAAACATCATAAACAATTTATTGAAAAAATAACAGATTAATAATGGAAAGCAATTACTACTACTTAATTCAAACTGGTCATTAATGTGAATGGTTAAACTTCTTTTCTTTCAATATTTTAAAAAGTGCTAGCTAGTGCTCAGATCTGTATCTTAATTTGTATTTGCCCTTTCAGTCTTTTTGTCACTAGAAACATTTGAAGTACTTGCTACATTTTTCTTCAAAACTCTTCTCTCAGCCAATGATTTTTTAATTTGAGATATACACAATACTAAAAGCACTAAAAATTTATACAATTCCCACTATATTTTTATATGAAAAATACTTAAAATATCACAAAACTAATAATCTTTCACTGATATGCCCACTTGTATGCCATACCATTGTGCTATAACCCACTATAGATGATGGGACACTAACCCCTTGCAATATGTGATGCTTGTCTGACATGAGTATCCTGTCACAAGTATCATAGTATGTACTGTACAGTACAGTATCATCAGGCATCTGACTAGTCACTCCAGTCATTAGATTCAATAGGCTTGCACTGCAGATATCGACAATGCATATTTAATGATTGTATTATTATTTATATGTTGCATACTTTTTAAATTTATTTATTTTTAATGATTTTCTAGTTTCAGATCAAGTTTTAACATATTTTTAGTTTTCATTATCTTGTCAAACATTATATCATGATTTTGGTTTGTTCCATTACCAATAAATCAGCTGCCACTGTTTATAAAGTTTTAAATAACTCTAGTAGGCATATAAGATGTCATAAGAAGACTTGATCTGTGACTAGAACAATTACACCTCACATCCCAAATCTGCATTGGCACATTCATACATCACTAGACTTGATAGATTTTGTTGTGAAACCCTAAATTTTATTGGTGGAACCCTCAGGTTCTGTGGTTGAGAAAGTTGGGAACCCCTGGTTTAAGTGAAACATTGACTCCTTAAACATTTTAGCATTTGTTTAACTTAATTTAGCTAATTATTTAGCAAAACACTTTTATATTACTAGAAATAATTTTAAATGTGAAAAAAGCTCTTAATAAGTAAATATATGACACCATAATGTTTATGAGAAATTAGAATACAGTAATACCTCAACTTACACGAACCCAGAGTTACGCGATTTTCAAATCTCGTCGATTCGTCTTTTGTTTGAGTGCCATGCGACTCTTGATTACTCACTCCCCCCACACTATTGTTCGGCTTACATGTTCAGACGTGTCGCACGGAATCAATGCATAGCTACAATTTATTTTGTGTTATTTATTTCTGTGTTTGTTATATCTACAGAGACTCGAGAGACTCTATGTGGTGATTTCTCGTAACCGTGAACGAATCAAAAGATGAGGTAAGATTAACGAGAGCATTTATTAGCTTACATACATCCGACTTGGATTTTACACAAATTGCGAAATTATACCCCGACTTACACGGTTATCGCTTGGTCCCACCTATCGCGTAAGTTCGGGGTATTACTGTATTTGATAGTTGATTATTCACTAATAAAAAATGAGAAATCTTATGGTGTTTTTACAGTTATGTAAAAAATTAATCACTTGATTTTCTGATTAATCAAAATTCTTTTGTTATTTATTAATAATGAAATTTACTCAAAACTACAGAATAAACAATGTAATTTGAATTGAAATTGAATTGCTATTGATGATAATTAAATGATCAAACTTCAATATTTTTGTGTTCATTAATGAATGTTGTGAAATTCATGATTTTTGCCATCCAATAATATTTAATTATTCTCCTTTTTAAACTGTTTGAAATGTAAAAGTTAATCATTTCTCTAATTAAAACAAAAAATTCTGTTAAAGATTTTGTTTAATAATTTTCCACATACTAACTGAGAAAGATAAAAACAAAACAGGCTATAAATATAAAATAATGAATGTTAATTGAGTTTTAAAATATTTGTTAATATTTTCCCTTAAAAAAATCACGTAAGTATAAATTAAATTTAAAACAAAAATTTTGTTCATTCAGTCCATGACAAAACCAAGAAATATATACAAAATAGTGAGTATGTTAACAATTATTGAAGGATTAATACAATAAAAATCTTTAAAAACAATTTTGTCTAACAAAATTGCCTGATTAATTAAAATATACTATAAAGATAAAATTTAGTTACAAAGCAAAATTTAATTTATCAACAAATATTAGAATGTTTTAAAGTAAAATTAATAAAACAAATATTTCTAAATTTATTATATAAAAACAGAAATATTAAAGATAAACACATTACAATCCAAATATATAAACATATAATATGGAATGTTGCAACCAAATACCTAATATAATCTTCAGTATGTTAGAGAATATTAGCTTTCACTAAACAAAAGATTCACAATTTTTGTTTAATTATTATAAGAATCAAAACAATCTGCCAGGTTTGTTAAGCTATATTAAGGCTAGTTTAATAATTAGATGTAAATAATTTGACTAGTGGCAAGTGGCTATGCCATCATCTCATGGTAAATTTAATAATTAGAAATTTAAATTAAAAATTTAATTTAAATTTAGAATATTCCGGGGGAAAGAAAAATTAGCTTGGAGTAAGACTCAAACATGCAACTCCTGTTTACCATGTAGATGTGATGCCAGTTATGCTATCCAGATTTCTGTCCAATCTTCACTTCCAGAACTATTAAGATATAACCATACTATTCTGCACAGTAAGTAGGAGATGCAGGTTTGAGCCACTTTGAGCTAATCTTTTCTTCCAAAACATTCTAAACTTTAATACCATATTTATTCGCATATAAGATGAGGTTTTTATTCATTTTTCACTGTGCTTCAAAAACCTAGGTCATCCTATACATGCATGCGAAGGATTCTTTGTGTTTTTGAAATAATTTTTGTGAACTGTGTATTTGCATTTTTTACTGGATGCTCACCCTCTAGTGTTTAAAAACAAAAGTATTTTACCTGAGTTGTTTGAATCCTTCTTGTGTATTGTCAGGAGTAAAGATGATTAGCAATAGGAAAAGCAAAGCTTTTGAATTGAATTCCGAACTCATATGGAAGCCCAATATAAGTTTTAATCCATTCCCACATGAAAACAGATGATTATTTGGATATCAGAATTTGGAGAAACTCATAAGTGTAATCGACGGAGAGTGGATTTGACTGTTAATAATTGGCATAAAAGGTTTCCAATTGTCCAGCTTTACACGAAGAGATTATGTTGTCAATTTTACAAGATTTTTTCCTTAAAGTTTAAAATGCCAGTAATTTCTGCAGGACAATGTGTGCATTTGATATTTTATTTGTGATTAAGCAAAATAAGATTAGAATTGTATTAATAAATATAATTTTCTTTATTTTGATCTTTAAAGTCACACCTCGTCCTATATGCGAGATTGTCTTATAAGCGAGTAAATACGATAATTAGAAATTAATTAATGTTTTAATTTAATTTATCATGAGATGGCAGTCTAATTGCCCTACCTCTAGTCAAATTACTTTATATTTAATTATTAAACTAACCCAACAAATCTGACAGATTGATTATTATTTAATGCCAAACAGATTATTGGATTTGTCATTATAAGAAATTAAAATTGTAATTACCTTTTTTTCAATTTAAGTTTATGTTTATAAACTAATAAAAATAAGAATCAAAACTGAAAATAAAGAATCATCATATATCACAAATTATTAGAATTTCACTTTATAATAATATAGATCAGAGAAAATTAGATAGACAATAGTGAATGATTTGTAACAGATTTTTTAAAGTCAGTTGGATTGTCAGAAAAAGAAAGTTATTTTGTAAAGGAACATAATTCTTATATATACTTCTCTTTCTCAAAAATAAAAATTCCTATACACTTATTATTTTTAAAAATATATTTTCAAAATTATATAATGTAACTGGAAGGTAGGTACAGTACTTCAAATATGATCAAGCTGCTCTAATTATACAGCTATAAATATCATATCATTGCTTGTTAATATTAAAGACAGTATATTTATGAAACATCTTTTATTGAATACCTTTTAATGGCAATCATTCTTAACAAAATAAATATTTTTATTTGATATAAAATTTGTTGCCATCAATTAATACATTAATATCATATTAAACTGTTTATATAGAAAGAATAGAGAGCTAACCTTGTAAACCAGCAATAAGTTTGCTTAATTAGAATAGTACTTTCAATTCTAATTTGAATCAAAGCACAAGTCAAAATAAATTTTTGCTGGTTTACAAGGCTAGCTCTTTCATTATTAATGAAATTCTTTTATTTTTATATATAAAATATTCTTCAATATGATAATGGCATTAAAATGATTACAACCCATTTTCCATTTCTGATATAATTCTTAATGCACTTCTTAATTAATATTTCAGCACCAGAAATGCATATAAAGTTACAACTACTATAAAAATTGCCAGAATTTTCTAAAATTTAGTAAATGTAAAATTTTGTTAAGAAATTCCATAAAGAATCATTCAATCTTCAAAATTACAGAATGAGTTAATTAATGAAATTTCTTAATCAAATTAATATATTCTACAAAATTATAGCATTAAAATAAAGCTTTAAATCAATTACTTTTAAATTGTAATACTAATAACTTGTAAAATATATTAAAATTTAAAGATTCTATTAATCTTCTAACTTATAAATACTTTTTATCATAATATTTTAATATACAAAAAGTAAAATTTTATATACATTGTAATCTCAACAAATCATCTAATTTTTTTAACATCTACAAATATATAAACAAATTTATTACAAAAACTAATATTTAAATTTGTAGATATTAGAAATTTTATCATCATAAATTTCAAGTTTTTGATCAATATAAAAAATTTATTTAATGTTTCAAGTTAACAATAATAAAATTTAATAACAGTATTTGAATTTTGTTTAACCTTTGATTTGATTGCATTAGGAATTACTCTGTATGCCAGTAAGAAGTTTCTTTCAATAAATTTGTATGATTATTGGTGTGTGAGTGTGCACAATTTCTAACACAAGATTTTAAATTTTTGTTCAACTTAAAAACTTTCATACAACTTTAAATTTATACTTAAATTTTGAAAATCAAGGAGGATTAGTTTGTGAATTCTATCATTTTTTTTTAATTATTTATTTTAAAATTTATCCTTTCTCTGAAAGTGGAAGTAAGATTTTCCAAAAATATTTTATGTTTACATGGAACTTCTGATGATGATTTTATAGCACTTTGATGTGTATTTTCTTTTTGTAATACAATTTTTTTCTTTTGCAATTTGCAAGAACATTAGAAAGTTTAAATTATATATACAGGTATCTTTAGATAGAGCTATTTTGAAATTATTAAATACTGTATTGCAAGTTCTGCAGGTTATTAATACAACTAATTTTAAACTGTAATTTGGAATTAATTCATTTTTAATTTTAGTAATCTTGTACAATGTTTTCTACACTATCACATCAAACTGGCATAATGAGTATCCCATTTGATAATGTGAAATATAAAACCATAACAGAATAATTAATAATGTTCAATAATTGAAATGATGCAGTTTTAGATTTCTTTCAGTGTCATAAATGCAAAAAAAGCATTTTTGAAAATGCAATTCTGGAACATTTTAAAACTGTTCCATAAACAGCTTAACTAATTTTAAAGAACAAATAAAATTTTTTCTTAATTTACATTTCAAACTTCTTAATCTTTACATATTATCTTAATAATATATAAAGTATTTTAAAGATTTAAGATATATTTTTATAAGAAAATGATTATTTCCATAAAATTTTAATTCACTTATTAGAATTTGCAAGGCACTATATTGTTGCAATTATAACTGTATAAAAATTAAGATATAAATTACAAATTTCAAAGATTAGTTATAGTTATTGAGCTAAATACAAATTATGTCGACTAACAATATCTGATACCAGTTTTTCTTCTATTTCACAGCCATTTTCTATTTCTTCTTGTTTTAATTCAATAATAGAATGGTCATCCTTTGTTACTAATATTACTTTCTTTGTTCGATTATGGAGTGCATTGGCTACAACCAACTAAATTTTTTAAGATATTTATAAATATTAGTACATATAAGCAGTAATAAAATTTGACAAAAGAAATTTAATTTTAAAATAAAGTATTTAATATAAATTATAAAATTTATACTTGAATTTTTCAATTATTAGTAAAACAATAATTCTTAGAATCTGTATCAATATTTTTCTCATAAGTTATTCTTAACTAACTTTTTAAAATATTTTTTACATCATAAGTCTTACTAATTCTGCTGCTTCTATTGATAATTTGAGAATTTCAATTAAATATATATATTCAGCTAATAGTTTTTGTTTTTATGAAAACTTTTTTATTGTCAAATGTATAATTTATTAGTTAACTCAAGTAGGTTTATGAAAAAAATTTCTAGTGTTTTAGAAAGAATAATTTAAACCTTTATATTATCAATAGGAATTTAAATCTAATAATATTTAAGTAGTCATTAGAATGACAAATACAAAAAATTGAGAAGAATGTGTGTTCAATTGTTAAAATATATGCAAATCCTGAAAAATCTTAAAGAAAAAATTTATAAATTTTTCCAAATACTATGTTAAATTTAGTGAGTTAGACATAGTAATTAGCTACTTGAATGTAATGCTACCATCTATTACTTTGATTGGTATAAATAAATTTATTACACAATACTTCAAAAAAATAGAAAGAAATGAAATACAGCAAAATCTGTGTGAACCAGAATTACATGGTACCAAATATTTTTTCTGGTTTGGTAGGTTTGTTTTGAGCAAGCTTATTTAAAATTTTTTTTAATTAAAAAGTACGGCATTCTGAAGAATTTTTCTCATTTAAACAAGTTTCTATTTTATTAAAATTCCATTTTGAACAGGTTTAACTATATTTAACAACTAGCTGCAAGGACCCGCTTCGCTGGGTTTTTATTTGTTCGTACATTTGTATGTAATATAGTTTTTTAAATATATAAAAGACTGGTTTTCTAAGTAATCTAGAATCTAGCTGCAAGGACCCCCTTCGCTGGGTTTTTAAAAAGTAACGATAGTGAAGATTAAGATAATTACATTATAGCCAATCTTACCCGTTTTCACAGAATGCAAGAATTAGGTCTCCCGTTTCCAGACTAATTAGAGACCTGGTCCCGANTTACTCTGTATGCCAGTAAGAAGTTTCTTTCAATAAATTTGTATGATTATTGGTGTGTGAGTGTGCACAATTTCTAACACAAGATTTTAAATTTTTGTTCAACTTAAAAACTTTCATACAACTTTAAATTTATACTTAAATTTTGAAAATCAAGGAGGATTAGTTTGTGAATTCTATCATTTTTTTTTAATTATTTATTTTAAAATTTATCCTTTCTCTGAAAGTGGAAGTAAGATTTTCCAAAAATATTTTATGTTTACATGGAACTTCTGATGATGATTTTATAGCACTTTGATGTGTATTTTCTTTTTGTAATACAATTTTTTTCTTTTGCAATTTGCAAGAACATTAGAAAGTTTAAATTATATATACAGGTATCTTTAGATAGAGCTATTTTGAAATTATTAAATACTGTATTGCAAGTTCTGCAGGTTATTAATACAACTAATTTTAAACTGTAATTTGGAATTAATTCATTTTTAATTTTAGTAATCTTGTACAATGTTTTCTACACTATCACATCAAACTGGCATAATGAGTATCCCATTTGATAATGTGAAATATAAAACCATAACAGAATAATTAATAATGTTCAATAATTGAAATGATGCAGTTTTAGATTTCTTTCAGTGTCATAAATGCAAAAAAAGCATTTTTGAAAATGCAATTCTGGAACATTTTAAAACTGTTCCATAAACAGCTTAACTAATTTTAAAGAACAAATAAAATTTTTTCTTAATTTACATTTCAAACTTCTTAATCTTTACATATTATCTTAATAATATATAAAGTATTTTAAAGATTTAAGATATATTTTTATAAGAAAATGATTATTTCCATAAAATTTTAATTCACTTATTAGAATTTGCAAGGCACTATATTGTTGCAATTATAACTGTATAAAAATTAAGATATAAATTACAAATTTCAAAGATTAGTTATAGTTATTGAGCTAAATACAAATTATGTCGACTAACAATATCTGATACCAGTTTTTCTTCTATTTCACAGCCATTTTCTATTTCTTCTTGTTTTAATTCAATAATAGAATGGTCATCCTTTGTTACTAATATTACTTTCTTTGTTCGATTATGGAGTGCATTGGCTACAACCAACTAAATTTTTTAAGATATTTATAAATATTAGTACATATAAGCAGTAATAAAATTTGACAAAAGAAATTTAATTTTAAAATAAAGTATTTAATATAAATTATAAAATTTATACTTGAATTTTTCAATTATTAGTAAAACAATAATTCTTAGAATCTGTATCAATATTTTTCTCATAAGTTATTCTTAACTAACTTTTTAAAATATTTTTTACATCATAAGTCTTACTAATTCTGCTGCTTCTATTGATAATTTGAGAATTTCAATTAAATATATATATTCAGCTAATAGTTTTTGTTTTTATGAAAACTTTTTTATTGTCAAATGTATAATTTATTAGTTAACTCAAGTAGGTTTATGAAAAAAATTTCTAGTGTTTTAGAAAGAATAATTTAAACCTTTATATTATCAATAGGAATTTAAATCTAATAATATTTAAGTAGTCATTAGAATGACAAATACAAAAAATTGAGAAGAATGTGTGTTCAATTGTTAAAATATATGCAAATCCTGAAAAATCTTAAAGAAAAAATTTATAAATTTTTCCAAATACTATGTTAAATTTAGTGAGTTAGACATAGTAATTAGCTACTTGAATGTAATGCTACCATCTATTACTTTGATTGGTATAAATAAATTTATTACACAATACTTCAAAAAAATAGAAAGAAATGAAATACAGCAAAATCTGTGTGAACCAGAATTACATGGTACCAAATATTTTTTCTGGTTTGGTAGGTTTGTTTTGAGCAAGCTTATTTAAAATTTTTTTTAATTAAAAAGTACGGCATTCTGAAGAATTTTTCTCATTTAAACAAGTTTCTATTTTATTAAAATTCCATTTTGAACAGGTTTAACTATATTTAACAACTAGCTGCAAGGACCCGCTTCGCTGGGTTTTTATTTGTTCGTACATTTGTATGTAATATAGTTTTTTAAATATATAAAAGACTGGTTTTCTAAGTAATCTAGAATCTAGCTGCAAGGACCCCCTTCGCTGGGTTTTTAAAAAGTAACGATAGTGAAGATTAAGATAATTACATTATAGCCAATCTTACCCGTTTTCACAGAATGCAAGAATTAGGTCTCCCGTTTCCAGACTAATTAGAGACCTGGTCCCGATTCTATTTCTGAACGTCTCCTGTTCACGTCCAGTCAAACGAACTATTTTCAACGTTTCTGGAACGTTTACAATCGTTCTATAATCGAACCAATATTCGAATTTTATGTTCGAATTTAATTCGAACAAATTCGAACAAAACATTCGAAATAGAAAGCCACTTTCAACCACTTTCAGCCTCATATCTCCCACACCCTTATAGCTATCGAGACGCAACCCCCCTGGTGCACGAATGGAGACTTGGGGCTACTACCACATACAAACACCATTCACGTGCGATGTGTAGTTTTGGCAGAAAAGTGAAATATAGGGACATACATGTCCATTTATATATATATATATAGATTATAGGACACAAAAATGTTTTATAAATGAAACCAACTAAATTTGAAGCAAGTTGAAATTGAAGAAACTTAAGTCAAAGTTTGCTTTCACTGCCAAAAGTTTGTTTCATCTGACACATCCTTACTGATTGACTAGTCCAAGGAAACTAGTTTTTGTTCCTGGGTGGTGATAAGTCAAATCACCAATGTTCAGTATTGCAGAATTCTTGCTAAGTCTAGTTATGCTGCAGTGCTGAACTCTTTTTTTTAACTACTTCTTAACTCTTTCCAGAAAACTCTAACTAATTCAGTCAGTGTTTTGTCTACGCTAACTTCTACTAGCGACAACATTGTTTTTGTTTCATCATATAATTTAAGAGATGGCTGCTCGTGCTGGACTAAATATATTTTTTATATCATCATAATTAAAATAAATTGATTATAAAATTATTATTATCATAAAATTATGATAATTATATAATTTGTCATTTTTACACAAACCAGTCTAACTTGCTAACTCAGTACACCAAGGATACTTAGAACACTTCTCAGCTTCACCCTTAGCCAATTAGATTTCTTACTTAGCACTCTGCATTATTGAACACATCACAGTTCTTCATTTGTAGAAAGAGAAGATAAGTTAATGATAGGGAAAAAATACAAAATTTTTAAATGTGGTTTTTGCTTATTATTCTAGTATATAGATAATATCAAATAAATAAAATTTTTTTTCAAGAATTTCTTATGAATAAATTTAAAAAATGTATAAATATTCAAAAAACATACATTTCTTGTTAAAATATACTTTTTAAATGATTCTTTGATCAATAATAATAAAATTATACTATTAAAAAAACTTAAGTATCCTTTTTTTAATGAAGTGCAATAGTGTGATTTAATAGTTGACTTATGGTAATCAGCCTGAAAAAGATTAATAAAAAATGAGACAATCATGATGAAGTCTCAGTTAATTTATCATCATTCAAGCAAAACATACTAATGACCGTTTTCACTAAAGAGATCTAATCTATATTTTTTGTTTTTTGCTAGAGAAAACTTAAAACATCCACTTTAAGTGAAATGTAGACATTTCAAAATTTCAAAGAAATAATTATTGACTTTTCTGCTTAAATAAACATCATTGAGAACTAATTTCTGTAAGATGGATATTCTGTAAGAATGGAGGATCTAATTATCCTCCATTTCTTATAGCATGTGACATATCCTTAAATTTCTTTATTAAAAATAAAATATATTTTTTCTTTGTAAATTGCATTTAAGAAAAATATCAAAATTATATTAAATCTCTATTGATTATTATATATATATAATTTTTTTTTACTTTAACAATTTTAATATTTGAATAAATCAGATAAAAAATGTAAATTGGTTTCATTGATTCAAAATCATAGAGTTTGGAATTTATAGTTTCATGCATAATTATCTTCGTAGACTATACAAGTTGTTCTCTTTAGAATGTGTAACTATTATTTACTTTGTTAACCAATTTTTGTACTAATTTTAAAATGTTTCATGAATTTTTCTGAAATACAAAAATGCTTAGTCCACATTTCACTACAATAAAAGTCTATCTTCAGATTAAACAAATAGGAAAAAGATTGAGTGATATAAGGTATTACTTTATGATATATTACAGAAGGAATGATTTAAAGAGGAATCTATATTATGTGTGATGTCAAGAACTTTTCTAATTCCACATCTCTACTGAAGGTTGGCTATCATCTGAAAGTGTCGTCTTGAAGATCAAGCAGATAATAGCTAACATATTTAAGTTTTTGTTCTTGGGTTTGAGTTTGATAATCATGCATTTGATTTTGGATTGAGATTTGCTTAATAATCAAATGTCTGCCTGCTAAAAATGTTGATGCATAAATTCATACAGATTTGTGATGTGTATGGAACTGATGCAATGATCAGGCAATGGTGAAGACTTTTCAACAAAAGCAAACAGAATGTACATGATGTCAATGAAAGAAGTTGACAGTCATTCAGTTGGTAAATGAAAAACTGATCAAACAAAAGATATAGTTAATCTGAGTTGGATGCAGAATTCCCTCAAATTTCTCATTCATGCCTACATGAAATTATCCATAAAAATCTGCAATATCACAAACTTTGTTGAAGATGTGTGTCTAAAAATCTTGTACATAGACACAAGAAACAATAGATGGCAGCAGCACTTACATTCTTCGACCTGTATGACAAAACTGCTAATGAGCTGTTAGATAACTAAGTGATAGGTAATGAAACTTTAGATTGCATACTCAACACCAGACTAAGCAGCAATCAATGGAATGGAGGCATACTGACTTGTCAAAAACAAAAAGTAGGTACTTTCTATTAAGAAGCTCATACGCACTATATTTGGGTTTGCTTATGAATTCCTGCCTCATGGAGCAACAATAAATGTCAAAAGCTATTGTGATATCCTTAAAAAATTACAGCAGACTTTTCAAAACAAAAATATGGCTTACTGAACTCAGGAGTGATTTTGCTTCATGATAGTTCACAGCCACATTTGCTTATCTATTGCTATGACAAATGTCTGATCATCAAAAGTTAATTTATTGAAAAATAGCTGCAATTATGTATTTTCCTATGATAAATTTAAGTTCAATGAAGTAAGTTTGTTCTTTTTAATCAATTGGAATTCAATTTTTACTGAAGTGTATTTGTCTTGAATGATTTCATATGCAATTTATAATGCAAAGCAACTCTCTCTATTCACTTTCATCAATATGAATAGAATTATAATTTTTGAGGTAATTTCATCTTGGGATTAAAAAATATTGAGTTTAATGTTTAAAAATTATGGCAGAACATTTAATATCAGCATGCTTTGTAAAAAAATTTTTAAAAGTAAAAACAGTTTTCTTAATTTGTATTAGTATTTAATTTTTATAAAAAGTAAATCATGAATTTACTTAATGAAACAGTAATTCATATAACATGATGGCAAGATACACTTTATTTTACAAAAGTAGTTCTTACTAATAATTCAAAGTATTTCCAGAATTAAATCTCTATTTCATGATGTAAAAAATTTAATTATTATAATAATAAATAATTACTGATGTGTTGAAGTTTAATACTAACCTTATGTCCGTATCTCTCAAGAGCATGATTTGCTTTTTCTAACAGAAGTGATTCATCTGTTTCCAGCTATTAAAAATTGAAAAATTAACACAAGCTAATGATACTAAATCAAAAAGATAAAAATTTTGTTATATAATTAAATTTTGTTATTAATCCCTTTTCAGAGTTATTTTTCTATTAAATATCTTTCAAAACTAAGCTTTCCAAATAGAAGTATAAAACACACTTTTACATTATTTATAATAAAGTAAATTTTCTTTCTTATATGCATTGCAAAATATCTAATAATTAAATTCACTTATTGATAAAATCAAATAAGTCATAACTTAACTAATATTAATAAAACTTATCAATACAATATCTATAAATTAACCAATTTCTTAGAACAGTAAAAAAAAAAAAAAAAAATAAAATAAAAAACTGCTAAGAAAAACTTTGACCGGGCGAACTTTTTATTGATACATCTCAAGGATTAATTCATTTATGTAGTTATTCTAGAATTTAGTGAAGTATCTCTCCGTAATTTTTTAAATGAAAAACTTATTTATTACAAACTAGCTTATCCGTCGCGCATTGCTGCGATCTCAGAAGAAAGAAAATTCAAGCAAACTCGTTATGATAAAATTCAATTTACATTTTGTTATTTTTATTGAAACTTATTATTATTATTATTATTATTATTATTATTCATTTTCATCGGGAAAACATTTCAAAGTGTCGTTTCAATTCTATTTATTTATTGGAGTGTTTGTGGATACACGATATTTTTTGTTTTTCCGTCTGGTGCGTACACGAATAAATCAGGTGTTCCGACGCGTGAGCGGGCCACA
>NW_019384629.1:928202-930248 GCF_000671375.1 Centruroides sculpturatus
ATTAATTATATATAAATTAGGTACTGTATATATAATTATATATTAACTTAATTTATTGTAACTTTATTATAATTATATATATACTTTCCACCATCTAGTGCCACGCTACAGAGAGTTTAGGCAAGTAAGTTGAGTTTACTATCGTCTGTACAGTACGTAAATTAGGTACTGTAAGTCTAATACAGCACTAATTTTATACATTTCTTGTGAAAGAAACATTTCTTATTCAACGGCCATAAAATTTATTTATATTAATGATGTCTCCAAAGTTCAACAAAGTTTTTGCAGAAAAATAACTTATCAGAAATCGCAGCCATCGTTTGGTGCGCTGCTCCGCAACAAAAACACGCTTAAGCAATGGCAACGTCAAACAGTGCACACTCGGTAAGTAATCCTACAATTTTTTGTTTATAGCATAGTTATATGGATTATTCCCAAAAAATTATACATGTTTTGGAAATGTTGAGTGGAATTAGTCTAGAATTGACTAATTTTATGGAAGAAAACCTTTCAAACAACCGTAGTCCGTAAACTTCACACGTGTCGGGCTGTGATTCGCTCATGTATTTAAGGATTTCTACAACGTGAAATTCTTATAACGTGGAACGTATCTATGTGTTATAGGAGGGTCTACTGTATTTAAAATGCTCATATTAATAAAAGTTTAAAACAGTTAAAATCTATTCTCTCACTTACTCATTAGTACATAAATAAATAAATAAATAAATAAATAAATAAATAAAAATATAAACATCTACCAAAACCCGATGCTTAGCAAATAGATATCCATGATATTTCCAAAATATAGCCCGTAACTAATTGGGCTATATTTTGGAAATATTAATTTTGAATTACAAATAAATTTGGCACTAGAGAGAGGCATTAGGTGCTATCTCATATTAAATTTAATAATTATAATATTTAATTAATTAATTTCAAGTAAACTAGAAGAAAAGAATCTGCCCAAAGTGAGACTTGAACCCACAACTCCTGCTTACCGGGTAGCATAACTAGCAACATGTCTGCATGGTAAGCAGGAGTTGCGGGTTCAAGTCCCACTTTGGGGTGATTCTTTTCTTCCAGTTTATTTGAAATTAATTAATTAATTATTATAATTATTAAATTTAATATGAGATGATGCCTAATGCCTCTCTCTATTGCCAAAATTATATGTAATTTGTAATTAATATTTCCAAAATATAGCCTGATTAGTTACAGCAATTGTGGGTGTGTATTTAAATAAATAAATAATGAACAAAACTAAAAATATATCATTTGTGTTAAGATTCTGTTATATTATAAGATTAAAGAAACATTCCTTTATTATTATAAACTAGAAATTCTCCCATCAAGTATGACAGAATATTTCTTTTATGAGAAAGAGAAGACTTGAGAAGAGCTTCAAGCCAAGTTTGTAATGCTGTTTCTACAGCCCTTGACAAAGCCATTCTTATTCAATGTTGCTCAAGTCGGACTTCATGGCCATCAGGGGTCTCGGTTGTTCTTATTCTTTTAGATCTAGAATTTACCTGACCAATTTTACTCTTACTATTTTGAAGAAAAAAAATACCTAGGGGAAAGTGCGAGTCTTTTTAATTCCATATTGATAAAACAAAACTGAATTGTATATATTAGTTAGATTAGCAATAACACTTTATAAATAATGGGCTCATTAAATCATAAATTCCTATTGGATAATAGAACATCACATGGTCACTATGAAAAGATTTTTAAAAAATTTGTTATGAAAGTGACAAGATGTGGCTATCATTTTTAAAGTACAGTAGACCCCCCTATAACGCTTAGATATGTTCCACGCTAATCGAATTTTACCTTGTAGGAACGATTAAATACATGAGCCAATCGCAGCCCAATAGGTGGGAACTTTATGGACTAAGGCTGTTTGAAAGGTTTTCTTCTATAAAATTAACCGATTCTAGACTAATTCGACTCAACATTTCCAAAACACGTATAATTTTTTGGGAGTAATCCGTATAAACTATGCTATATACAAAAAATTATAGGATTACTTACCGAGTGTGTACC
>NW_019384629.1:931911-940681 GCF_000671375.1 Centruroides sculpturatus
CAGGATATGTAAAGGATGCACACCTTTTTTTTTTTATCAATTCTGGCTGGCTTTTTCTGTTTGATGATATTACGCAATTTGTTTACTCGAATACAGTACACTTTCGAATCAATTGTTAAATTGTCTGGTAAAAGTTCCAAAAAAAATTTACTTAATATCCCACCAAATAGAGCATTTCTCTTTAAGAACTCGTGGAATTCATATATCGAGGTTTGAAACGAAACCAATTTGTTTCAAGTACTCATAAACAGTTCAATTTGACAAATTTAATCTCTTAGTGATTTCACGTGTTGTTATTCCGCAGTTTGCTTCAATCGGTACTTTTATTTTGTTTTCATTGGCTTCAATTCACTATCCATAACGTGGTGCATCTTCAATACTGAAATTGCCAGAACAAAACTTTGTAAACCAGTTTTGGCACTGTCGTTCTGTCAACACATCTCCACCATACATGTCATACGATTTTTTTCTTGCTTGAATTGCATTTTTGTTTTTTGGTAATAAAAAGGCAAAATATGCTGAAGATGCTGCTTTTGATCTTCCATATTTGATGGGACACAAAAAATAAACAATTGCACGAAATCAAACAAAATTTTTTACAAATAAGCCATAAAATGCTAGCTGTCAAAATATATAATGATAATACGGTTTAGAACGAAAATGGCAGGAAAAATACCACTAATCCATCTAGTGGTAAAAAAAAACGAACTTACTTTCCGAACAACCCAATATATCATTAAAGTTAATTATAGAATAATTAGATGTCTTAATTTTGTTAAATTTTTCCTGTTAAATTATCCATACGAATATGATTGTAAGAATGGTTAGAAATTTACCAGTATATCATCATCATCATAATATTTTTAAAATTCTCTAAAAATATTAAACCTACCTTAAAAGAAACAATGTATGCTTCTGGAACCCAATGACATACCAAAGGCTGTAGTACTTTTGGTACTAAATGAAGCTCAAGATTAAGTGGACCATCAGCAGAATGTATTTTATGAGTAGACTGAAAATTTAAATGGTTGAAAGTTATCAGTAAATAAAGTAAAATGCATCTAAAGTAATGTTTAACAATATTTATTATTTTTTAAATAAAGATTAAATAAATCAAGTATCTTGCATAAATCTCTTACATAAGATGTTTGAGTTTGAATAATAGAATGCAATTTAACAGAGATTATAAGAGCACAACAGGAATTATATGAGCAAGCAGTCATGGCGTTAGCAAATTATGATGGCAGAACCAACGAAGGTTTCAGTTAATTGGGATAAAGCAGAACTTATACAAAAAGTTGCAAGAAGCATGGCATCTAAGGTATACAGAAGCATGGCATATTAATAAGTATAATGAAAAAGGGCAATCTATAAATTTTCAGGAATCCTGTGAACTAGCATTGGCATGGAAAGCAGTGGTTTTGCAAGTTTAAAAGAGCAAACTGGTCACACACATTCGAATCTACGATAGTTTGTTTTTTAAAAAGTAGCATTCTAAAATTGCATTCTGGCAAAAGAATTTTCAGTTTGGAATAAACTTTTTTGTTTGAGCCTGAAGAAGGTCAGTGAAGTGGACTGAAAACGTTTGGTATTTTAGCAAAATAAGCTGCATTTTAAAGGTTTTTTGGAGCATCTTTGATGAATTTTAACAGAGATTATATATATAGTTAATTAAAAATAATTTATTTATGAATTCTGTTTGATCAAAAGAAGTTACAAATGCAATTCTTTTAACAGCTGCTCATGTGTTTTTGCTATATAATTTTTATCTTCTTCAGTAATGTCCATTATCAACTGAAAGCTAAACTCTAGTGAATACCAACTGTATTCTATATTAAACAACCTTAAGCCCAATTATATATATATACATACATATATACTATACACACACATAGCCAATCAATCACCTTAAATGCAAGAGTATTTATTTAAGGCTATCATTTGGCTATGTAATTCTGTATGCCTATTCACGTATATTTTTGTTCTTATATATTTCAAGAAATCAAAAAATTAGATATACAAATTTTTTTACTACAGTTAGAAATGATATATTAAATGTGGGAAATAAATTTGCATTAACCACCGGGAAGAAATTTGTACAAAATCTTTCATAAACATTTTTTCTTTTGTATGTAGAAAAGTTTTTAAGAAGTATTAAATATTTATAAAATTAAAAAAAATCTTCATTTACAGTTATCGAAAATTAATAAGATATTTTCATTTAGTTTTATTTGAGTAAAATGTTAAAACTTTTTAATTAAAAAAAATTGAAATTTTTAATTATTTGATTATAACAATAATTCACTCATCTGGACTTATCATCATTATCTTTTTGGAAAATGACTGAATTTTTATCACAGAAAAGGAAAACTTTTTCACCTTTATCCCAGGATGGATCACCACATAATGTAAAGAAATGAATTAAAAGTGAAGAAAATGTTACAGGTGAATCAACAGAAGAACTGATTCTGTCTTATATAAGTGCAAAAAAAAAAAAAAAAAAAAAAAAAAAAAAATTAACATTCAGAAAGAAATTAAACTTTTGTTGAAACTACAAGCTTCTTCAAATAATAAATTAAATACTTTTAGAACGATTAGACAGAATGCAGACCTGAATTGAAAAGAGAGATACTGCTTTGGTAGATCTTGAATCTAGACTTTCTGTCTTTGAAATTGATAAAGAGAAAGGTTATGTCAGAACTGACAAGTCAAATGCCGAAATAAATATATGTAATAATTTATATGAAAAGTTTATGAAACTGGAAATAACTGGAAAAAAAAGAAGAAATAACCTTGTAATTTTGGGTTTAGAGGACAGCAATAAAATGGACAACTGTCTATACAAAGTTCAAAAATTATTTAACGATAACTCGCAGATTATGGATGTAAATATTAAACATGCTTATCAAATTGGAAAACTTAAACCCAACACAAAAAGACTGGTTATTTGTGAATTGTTTAATTTTGAAGATAAATAAAAAATTTATAAAAATATTAGCAACTTGAAAGGTTCAAACATATTTATTAATGATGATTACTCACCAAATACTACAGCTATCAGAAACAGATTAAGACTTTATGGTAAAGAAATGTGTTAAAAAAAAGCTATTAACGTGAAATTGCGATATAATAAATTAATTGTAGACAATAAGATATTTAATTGTAATTATACAGGTGAGATGTTTTAAACAGATAATGAACAACCTTTTTTATGAATATAACTTTTAGTGAGAAGTAAGATGATGAAATTAAGGAGAATTATAACCAACATAATGTTTTATACTCTGACAATGAAAATAATGCAAACTTCTTTTTTACAATATAGCGGGTCTAAATAATAAATATTTCTTTCCTAACGTCTGGAATTTAATATATAAGATGGATATATTCTGTTTAGTGGAAACATGTCATACTTCACCAGTAATTGAATCAATGTTTTCTGATAAATATAAAATTTACCATCAAGTAGCACACCGTCATGAAGGTCCTGGAAGACCCAGTGGTGGTTTGATTGTTGGACTTAGACAAGATATAGTCTCTCAAGATGAAATTATATTCCAATCATGATTTGTTTTGATTTTACAATTAGTCACTGAAAAGTTCACCAATATCCAACTAATAGTGTCTTATATTCTGCCTGATAGTTATTTTGATGACAATTTTAAGAACATTTTACTGCTTATAGAAAATTACCTGTAATCTGAAACTAACTTGATTTTATGTGCTGATTTTAATACTTGAAAGGGACACCCTGATTATTTGTCATGTTTTACTGAGGCCTGGCAAAGGGCTCTAAGAACCTTGAAAGATTCAATTGTTAATGACAGAGAAAAAATTTTATATAATTTTTGTGAGGATAACAATCGTGTTTGTTTAAATGGTCTTATTACCAGACGACAAAGAAGGTAATTTTACTTATCGTGCAATAAAAGGACAATGTGTCATTGATTTTGTAATAGTATCACAAGAAATATATTTTTGTGTTGTAAATGATTTAACTGTGTTAACAGAAATATGCTCAGATCATTCACCAGTTCTACTAACAACCATTAGCATCATCTAGTCTATTCAATAAACAATTTTTAGGTAAACATGCAAGATGGAGGGATGAATTTAGATCCTCATTTTCTGTTAGATTAGAAAATGTCTTATTAGATAAGTATGGAGGAACTGTCATATCTGAAAATCTAGTAGAATGTATAACTAAAGCAACAATGTCTCTGGATTTAATCTATAATGTTAACTCTGTACCAAATATATAACAAATAAATGGTATGACAATGAGTGCTACACAAGAAAAAATTTGTGGAAGTTATTTAAAAAGGCTAAAAAGTCAAATACAAATGATTATTATGTTTTATATAAAAACTGTCTAAAAGACTACAAATGTTTATGTTTAAAGAAAAAAACAATTGTATTTTTTGAACTTAAATAGAAGATTGGTGACATGTAACAACTCTAAAACATTTTAGCAAACAATTAACTGCTACAGATGTAAAAGATTATCGAACTATAGTTCAAGAATTCCTTTGGAAAGATGGTTAAATTTTTACACTGCTAAATTCTCCAAAAATCATTTTATATATATTAATGAAGAACAAGTGTCGATGGATATACATAAAGTGTTTCCAACAAGGAAAGAATGTTTCTCAGATTTTACATTGGAAGAAATAAAAAAAGCAATTAATTGCTTTAAATCTGGCACCTAACCTGGATCTGATCTTATTCAAACAGAATACCTAAAATGTTTTTCAGAGAAATTCTTACTTACAGTATTAGAACTCTTTAACCCTATTAAAAGAAATTGTAGCTTCCCAGAAGCTTGGATTGATTCTCTGATTATACCAATTTATAAGAAAGGCAATGTTGATGACCCAAAAAATTATCGTCCTATTTCCTTGGTTCATGTAATTGATAAACTATTTATATCCTTATTAAATAAAAGACTACAAGAATGGATACTTAAATATGAGATTTTGTATCAGGAGTAAGCAGGTTTTTGACCTGGTCAATCTTGTCAAAATCAAGTATTTATATTATGAGGGCTGTTCGGAAAGTTTGTGGCCTCAAATAGAACAACAAACAAAATAATGTTAAACCTTTTTTTATTTTTCAATATAGTCTCCTTTGTTAGCAATGCACTTATTCCAGCAATGTTCTAGCTTTTTTATGCCATCACAATAGGTCAATTTGTCAAGGTGTGCAAAATACTCATTAACTTCAGAGATGACTTCGTCATTTGAGTGGAATCTCTTTGTATATAATTCGTCTCTGTAATCCAAAAATTTCTGGTAGACGGACTCACAGCAAAACTTTTAGTTAGGAACTCACTTTTACACAAATTTAGGAACACAAATTTTATTTTTAAGACACTGAGGAGGGGTTGGATGTATGTACCAACCTGAAATGCGTATGTCATTTTTTAAAGAATAAAAGTGAGTTCCTAACTAAAAGTTTTGCTGTGAGTCCGTCTACCAGAAATTTTTGGATTACAGAGACGAATTATATACATAGTAACATACAGCAGTCCAGTTATATAGTGGAATCTCTTTCCAGCCAAGAATTTTTTTAAGTTTGGAAAAGGGTGGAAGTCACTAGGGGCAAAATCAGGTGAGTATGGTGGATGTGTAAATAATTGGAAGCGAAGTTCGTTTATCTTTTGTTCAGTGATTCAGGCAGAATGTGCAGGTGCATTATCGTGGTGGAACAGAACCTTTTTCTTCTTCAAGTGTGGCCTCTTTTCTTCGATTTCTTTCTTCAGTTTTTCCAAAAGTTCACAGTAATAGACAGCATTAATGGTGTTTCCTCTTTCTAGGTAGTCAATAAAGATGGTGCCTTTAGCATCCCAAAAAACCGAGGCCATCACTTTCCCTGCTGATGGAACTGTCTTTGCCTTCTTTGGTGGTGGCGAACTGTGGTGTTTCCATTGCTTTAACTGTTCTTTTGTTTTAGGAGTGTAGTAATGGATCCATGTTTCGTCAGTAATCACAAACCGACGCAAGAAATCCTGTGGGTTTTTCTGGTAGAAGCCCAAACACTCCTTTGATATCAAAGTGCGAACACGTTTTTGCTCAGCGGTCAGCAGATGCGGCACCCACCTTGCTGAGACCTTCGTCATACCCAAATTTTCGGTTAGGATGTGGTGCACTCGGTCGACAGAGATGCCTGTTGTCTCAGCTATCTCACGCGTTTTCAAACGGCGATCTGCTAATACCAAATCGTGAACTTTGTCGATGTTTTCTTCAGTGACAGCAGTTGACGGCCGTCCGCTGCGAGGGTCATCTTCCACACTTTCTCTGCCAGATTTAAAAAGGGCTGTCCATTTTTTCACAGTGGTGTACGAAGGAGCAGACTCTCCTAAAACTTCATCCATGTCAGCTTTGATTTGAGATGGGGTCAACCCTTTTTTCGTCAGGTATTTTATGACCGCACGAGTCTCCGTCTTCTCCATTTTTGACAAAGCATGTGCACACTTACTATTTGCTAAGCTGTCGTGGCAAAACTTTATGACAAATCAAGCGGAAATTGATATTGTATCTCTAGCATAGATGGCTGAATTATTCCCACCAAAAATAAAATTGATCACAGCACCGCATATAGGCAAGGCCGCGAACTTTCCGAACAGCCCTCGTAAATGCACTGATACAGTTAAAATTACAAAAAAAAAAAAAGAGGAAAGCTTTATGCTGTTTTTTGTGGACTTTTGATACTGTCAATCATAAAGTTTTATGGACACTACTAGAAAGAATGGATTTAAATAAACAGTTTCTTGATCTTGTGATTGATATATTTTCTAAAGCCACTGCAAAAGTGAAAGTATTATCTGAAACAACTGATTCATTTGGTACAACATAGGAGTTTTACAGGGTGAGATTTTGAGCCCACTGCTTTTTAATTTGTATGTCAATGGTCTGATAGTCTGACTTACTAAATCTGATTTACCTGGGATTTCTCTCTTTGATCAAGTTGAGATACATGCACTAATGTATGTTGATGACACTGTAATTTTGGCTGACTCTGCACTAATGCTACAAAAGAAAATTGTAATTTTAGAGGAATTTTATTGTGACATTGGGTTAACTGTAAATGTTTCAAAAATAAAGATAATGGTATTTAAGAAGGGAGGTTGAATGTCACCCAAAGAAAGATAGTTTCTTAATAACCAACCTTTACAAGTTGCTTCAAATTACGTATACTTGGGAGTTTTATTTTCATCTTCTGGAAAATTCTTACAGGCTAAAAACCATAATATGCATAAAGCTAAAATGGTACTGGGTTATATGTGGCCTATTTTCACAAGAGCAAAAATATACTCTTCTTCTACTTATATAAAATTATTTCATTCAATGATTTCATTTATGCTGCTCCTATATGAGCAATCACTTACTAAAATATAAACTGCTTCATATTTTAGAAAAATTTTCATGTTATACAACAAAATTCAGAATATGTGCTGCAATTGGAGTTTTGGCCTCTAGAATATCAGTAATTACAATAAAAGTAATAATTTTATTGTGGTCTCTTAAAATTAGACGACAAAAGCTATGTTAAACTAGCATATGATAAACTTCCCAGATTGTGTTCAATGATAAAGGATGGTGCACATAAATTGGAGTCAGCATTGAAAAATCTGTTGGATTGACTTGGTTTTCTTTTTTATTGTTATCAACCATTAATTATAAAACTGTGCTGTGAACAAAGTATACAAGAAGACTAGTCTCTGTTAGAAAAGAATAAGCACTTTCAATTAAAACAATATTTGTGTGTGAAGATTATTTGCTTATGGATATAAATTATTATGTTAAACAATTAATTCTTCATTTGAGATGCAATCAAAATTATATCCTAACATATAATAGTAGATTAACAATAGATCCTGAAAAAATATGTAGTAACTGTATTATGCAAGTACACGAAACTTGGGAACATATATTTCTTCATTGTGTTAAATTTAAAGTTAGTAGAGACAAGTATTTATTAAGGTTTAAGTCTTGGAAATATATTATTAATTAATGTATCATGCTTTTCAAAAAACTGACTATTATTCTAAATTTTATTGTGTGTTATTTTGTATTAAATTATTAACTTGTTAAATAGTACCATTAATTTTTGTTTCTGTTAACCCCTTGTAACAAACTAATAGTTCATACAATAAAGCTTTGATTGATTGATTGAATAATTCACTCATCCAATCATATAATAAAAGGCTAATATGTCTAGTAACAGAGCATTCATTATGAGTTAGAATGTGCTTATAACAGTCAATAAATAATTAAATGAGTTTTTGAAGATAGATTTCTAGAATTAAAACAAATTTGTTTTAACTATAATCTTCAGATTCAAGCTTTTATGTTATTTTAATTTTACACACTACAATTTAAACAATAATGTATTTTGCATACATTATATAGACAATTTTTAACTCATGTAAACTAGACTTTATTAATGCTCAAAAATAAACAATTCAAATAATACATTATGAATAATTTTAAGTAATTTAAATCAAGTATTATTTGTCAAACATAGTATTCTTGTATTTCAGTATATGAAATACTAAAATACAATATTAGTGAAATAAGTATATCTTTTCTGTTTATATATTCAAACTTAAAAATTTACTTTAATATCTCCAGGTATTAGATTTTAATAAAAGTTAGGGTTGTCTTTGTACAATAGCACTAAATAACAATGTAATTAAATAATTATAATAAAGAATGTAT
The DNA here is from genome assembly GCF_000671375.1 of Centruroides sculpturatus. Classification (NCBI taxonomy): domain Eukaryota; kingdom Metazoa; phylum Arthropoda; class Arachnida; order Scorpiones; family Buthidae; genus Centruroides; species Centruroides sculpturatus. Next base: position 940,632 of record NW_019384629.1, read on the forward strand.
ACATGAAAAATGTAATCTATATATATAAAAGTGTGTGTGTGTGTGTGTGT
>NW_019384629.1:941218-981475 GCF_000671375.1 Centruroides sculpturatus
TAAATTTGGAGAATCCGTGCTTCTCACATGGACAACTGTATGTAACCAGCTCACGCGTCGAAAAACCTTCTGATTTATTCGTGTACGCACCAGACGGAAAAACAAACAATATCGTGTATCCACAAACACTCCAATAAATAAATAGAATTGAAACGACACTTTGAAATGTTTTCCCAATGAAAATAAATAATAATAATAAGTTTCAATAAAAATGATAAAATGTAAATTTAATTTTATCATAACGAGTTTGCTTGAATTTCCTTTCTTCTGAGATCGCAGCAATGCGCGACGGGTAAGCTAGTAGAATATAAAACTAGAAATGTAATAAATACTAAAACTGTCTGCAGACATAACATTAAAAATAAGTAAAATTTTTGTGATCTCATCTGATAATTGTTGTTTAAACTATTTACTAAAATTAGAATATATTCAATTTTAATTTAAAATTATTATTTTTTTAAAAAAATTTATATATCTTTAATCTTTAAATTAAAATATTCTTAGCACCATATGGTATCAATAATAAAAATTTATGTAGATCTAATTATATAGTTAGTTTAACACACTATAGTCTGCATGTCAAATCATCACAAATAATGAAATTTCTATAAAAACGCTTCTTGACTTTTATTTATTTATTATTATTCAAACATATACATTTTAATCACTGAAAGTAATACAAATACTATAATAAATATAAACAAGTAAAACAGCAAAACCGTATTTGGGACAAGACTATGTCTTGGAGACTCACTACTAAGCAGAATCACTTTGACGCTCAAGGCGAGTCTCGTTCTCATTCTCCATTCTTCTTTGGTTCACTGCTTTTGGGCTAGATTGTTCAAATTTCGCCAACCACAACCAAGAGGTCATCCATGATGCATTTCCGATGAAATTAACCTATCAAATTTCAAAATTTCTCTCCGTTGTGTGTTGGCCCAGGTTGAAATTTGTCGATGCATAACGAAAATTTCCTGTTTTTGAAAAAATTAATTGTGGCTATTGTATCGTCTGAAAGTATTTTTTAATTTTGCACAAAGAATATACAGTTTAACCCGATTATAACGTAACATAATTGGATGTAACAACAACCCTAATATAACATCAAATTTTTATCAGTCCCACGATTTTACTATACTAGATAATGTTATAAAAAACCCACTTGTAACGACACCCTGTTTTAATGTCATATTTGAAACACTCCCAAATTTACAAAATTAGATTACAAATTTTATTTAACATAGAAGAAACTACGTGTTCAGTCCTAAGGTCAGAGTTCACTTCTTAGAATGACTGTGGGTGGTACTCTCCCCCACCTGACTTTGGTGGGGTAAGGTGCCTGTTTTGCCTGTTTGTAGAAGAGGGTCACCATTTTGGATTTTATTTTGACTCGGTTCTTGTTCCCCTGACTACCTACAAGTCTGGGTTTTTTTATGCGCAAATGATTTGGGCACCTAATACTCTGTGCCAAATATCAACTCTTGACATGTACTGTACTCCTTCATACTTCTATGCTGGTAACAAAAAAACGGCAGTACAAGACATAGTCTTGTCAATAAACTGGAAATTCTCCCATCAAGCATGAGAAGATATTTTTTATGAGAAAGTAAAGAATGAAGAATTGAGAAGAGCTTCAAGTCAAGTTTGACATTGTAATGCTGTTTCTGTAGCCGTTGACAAAGCCATTCTTACTTGATTTTGCTCAAGTTGGACTCATGGCCTTCAGAGATCTCAGTTGTTCTTATTCTTTTAGATCTAGAATTTACCTGACCAATTTTATTCTTATGCCTTTCCCTAAGCAATTTTTTTCTGACAAAATAGTGAGTCTTTTTAATTCCACATTGATAAAACAAAGATGAATTGTATGTACAGTACATTAGTTAGATGAGTGATAACACTTTCTAAATAATGGGCTCATTACATTTGATTGGATAATAGAATGTCATGTGATCACTATGAAAGGATTTCTTTTTAAATTTGTTATAGAAGTGACATGATAGGGCTATCATTTTTTGAATTTTAAATTTAATGAAGTAAGTTTAAAATACACCATTTGCCAAAATACATAAAAATGCAACTTAAGGAAATTCCCTCATCAAGCATGAATGTCACTGCAACGTAAGTGTGATCACTGATCCAAAATCAATAAAACGTTTATCCTATAGCTAATATTTCTGCAAAATACATAGCCTATACTTTCTGTCAGAACATAAAACAAATATAACCAAAATTTTATCTGGATTGGACAAAGACTGCAGGAGTTATAAGAAATTCACACATACATACATACATACATACATACACAGACAATGGCTTTTATTAGTAATTATTATTGGGGAAAAAAGAGAGAATTGTATTTTGACATTTGAATAACTTCAATTTCATAGTATTCAATAATGATTGTAACGTTTCTCAGAAATTTTACCTTTGAAAATGATGATCAAGGAAATAAATTTTATTATAATTTCTTCTGTGTATAACTGAAAATGTATTGTTTTGAATTATCTTTGCAGAACTCTACAACTAAGTCTCTTTCTTCTATTATTTTAATATGTATTTCTTTTGATAAAACTAATTATAATTTCAAAATCACTAATTATAACAATTACATATTCATTTTTCATATTTAACATTGAAAATATTTATACATTTATTAATATGCAATTATAATGACTGTTTTACTCTAATATATCAGTTTTATTTTCTTTTATATTTATTTCAGTTATATGCTAAGTATATTTCTATTATATGGCAACAATTATTTTAATAAATATAAATAAAGCATTTTTACATCCTCAGCTTTTTAAAATAACTTGAGAAATTATATATTTTAAAAACTTTTCAGTTNAAATATTCAGAGAGAGTAGTGAATGTAATCATTAAAAGCTTTGAAGAATGAATAGCTGAATGATAATTTTGTAAAACTGGCAATAATTCTTGAACTTTTTCAGAAATTACTAGAAAAAAAAAATGTCATTAATACAACTGTTTTCAAATATTAATAATACTTTTAGTGGTAATGTTGATATTGAAATTGATGTTATGTTTAATAAAAATTTATCATTAATTTAAATAATAACTTTGAAATAATTATGACAAATTTTTTTAAACTCTGTAGCTAATATTTGTGTTTTAAATATCAATATCTTTATAAATTAAAAAGATAATTTAAAGTAGACATATTTTAAATTTTGCATAATTTGGCTGATTTTATTTAGGACATCTTATACAAGACATATTAAAAAGCTTTTTGCCTATATTATTTAACTATAAAAAAAACCACTTAGTTACTATAACTAATGAACAGGCTTAGTACACACACAGCCTATTTAATTAACTTAACCAAAATGCATTTTGGCCTTACTGACCCTTATCAATTGGATGACACACAAGAAACAGAACATATAGTGATAATTTTCAATATTACAATATATGTTAGTAGTACAATTATTACAAATCATTATATACATCTTATTAATCAGATTCTAAATTATCACTAGGACAGTAACACAACAATACCAAACAAGTCCAGTAAAATCTTTGTGAATAGTCCTCCTGTCTTGTTTATGGTTGTGGTCATTTTCAACCATATGTCATCCAAAGGGCCAGTAATTTCAATTAATTGTCTCATCACTACTATATTCAAACAAAACTTACTACTACACCTTATCTTGCAGCCAAAGTTTATTACTTCAAATGTTTTCGGTCATGTTAAATGACCTTTCTCAAGAAAAAGAAATCAAATAAAAGATAAAAACTGTAAAAATCGAACACTTAGTACAAACGAACAAGCTTTTCGAATGTTTTTGAACTAGCCTATAATCGTTGCAATTAATGACATCAGTTTTAACATTGCAACGGAATGTTAAAACTGACATTTCTTTTTCTTGAGAAAGGTCATTTAACATGACCGAAAACGTTTGAAGTTATAAACTTCGGCTACAAGATAAGGTGTAGTAGTAAGCTTTGTTTGTTATTAATAGTATGCAGTCTAGAACGAATTACTACTATATTCGTTGGGCTAATTTATTATTATTATTTATTATTACAAAGTATTCAAAAGGGGATGCTATCAAAGCAAGATAAGCCTTCTCCCAAGTAAATAAATTTTATCTTGGGACTTCTTTGTTAATATTAAAGGATTATCTTTTCATTGATCAGTCAAAAAATATTCATTATATACTCAAAAGTATTCAAATGCCAGTAACATTAATTTAATAAAAGAAATTAATACATTGACCCTTCTAAAAACTTTTAATAGGAAAATTATTTTATTGAAAAACTAGCAGGCAAGGTGCACAATCATGCTGTCAATTTACACATGAAATAGTTTGTATTAAATTTGTTTTATGGTGTAATGTGGGTTGTATTTGTTTTCATTAAAGTTAAATATTTATCAGTACAGCATATTTAGGAAACTGTCTAAATCAAAGGTTCTCAAACTTATTTCAACCACTGTCCACTTTGAGATTAATAAAAAATCTAGTGCCCCCATATTTTTTAACTTACCTTTCTACATTACCATCTGTTGCATATCTTAAAAACAGTTATTGCAAATATAATGTTTAAACATGCATTATTATATGAATAGGATAGATAGGGTGTGACCCATATCCTATTTCTGAGATCAAAGGATGTGTCAATGAGAAGAAATAAAACTCATATTTAATCACATTATTTTAAAATAATGGCATTGATTGGCTATGCACAAGATCAACAAATGATCACATTAATTTGAAAATTATTGTAAAAAATTAAGAAGTTAAATTTTAAAAGGTAAAATAGAATTGCACTGTAACAGAACTAGATTTGCAACTAGTATCATCATCTAGAACAGGAATCTTTTTCAATTCAAACTATAAACACAAAAGTAATTAGGAAAATATTTAATAAATATATATATAGTTTATATATATATAATAAATATTANTCTAAATATTGGTGAGAGAATTTTTGAAATCGGATGAGTAGTTTCGGAGATTACCTGCTGCAAACAAACTTACTTACTTACATACATACTTACAAACATTACCTTTATAATATTAGTATAGATGTACCGTATAAAAATGTAATTTCTTGTTGAAATAAAAATATGGTTTATTGATTTTGTAAAAATTATAAGTGCACTGACCTAATGGCTGAGGCAGTAAAAGCATCAGTCTTGGGAACTGATTCTTTTACTATCATTCTGGTGACCAGAATTTGAATTGGGCAGAGAACATCAGGAAGTTTTTGTGAACAGTCGTTTTTGGATATGTTAGAACCTGTCGCTTATCACTTTATGCATGATGGGCTTGAAAGAAAGGCCATTTTAATACTCACGATGAAGAGTCAAAAATGGAAAAAGACTATATAAAGGCTGTAAATTTGGATAAACATATTTAATGTTTATAAATCAACTGTAAAATTGTTACAACGATCATTAATTTAAACTAAGGAAAATAATCTGAAGTTCTAGAACTTAAAAATATGACTATTTAATAATGTAACTACAGTATTATCATTTTCAGGCATTATTTGAATTTATTTCATTTATTCATTATTCTTGAGATAACTGTTTATTATAAGCAATATATTGGAATTTAATAACAAGACATAATTTTATCTACTCATTGCTAAAATTTGCTTATAAGGACCAATCAAGTATTACAGCAGTTAGTTTATGATATCTGACGATTCCTAACGATGGGAGAAGAGCGAGTCTTTGATGATGTACTGTACTACAGTAGAACCTCGATTATCCGCCCCCGATCAACCGACCCCTCCGTTAACCGACCGTCCTAGTCGGCAAATTTCAAATGTCCGCTAGTGATGTGGCGCTACAATAGCGACGATTATTATTTTTAAAAATTTTTGTTAGGCTTAACATCGATGAAAATTCAACGCAAAATAGGTTAATAGCGATATACTAATATACTAATTACATGGGATNAAACATTTTTTTCTAAATTATTGTTTTCTTTCATCTCCGGCCCCAATAAAAAAATTATTTGTATGTATTTATATGCGAAATTATACCCCGACTTACGCGAATTCGACTTACGCGGTTACCGCTCGGTCCCACCTATCGCATAAGTTCGAGGTATTACTGTATACAAATAAATTGAAAAAATAAACGTATGTAATAAAATTTTACCTTCAATATGAAAGTTTCCTTCATCATCTTCAACTTCATGAAGAATTTCTAACATTGAATTGGCTGGAAAATGCCGAGCAAATGGTTGAAGTGATTTTCTTCGATAGAGAAATATTATTGCATAACCAGATTTTAAGAAATATCTTTAAAATTATTAAGAATAATTTTCAAAGGAAAACTTAATATAGCCAATTTATTTTCATAGCAAATGATAAATATATTTTTGTGAACTAATAAAATAGATTAATTTTCTGATTTTCATTTATAAACATACTTTTGTAGTGAAATATAAAATTAATTTAAAAACTTAAAAGAAAAAGGATACTCTGCTGATGCAGAACCTCGATTACCTGCACTGAAATTATCTACAAAACGAACTGTATTATGTTCTAAGGGCACCATTGTCCCACCACTCTAATATATAAAAACATTCATATTAAATATTTTGATAATTAAAAAAATTAAATAAAATTTATATATAATTATAATAATTATTATAATATAATTANAAATTCAATTCTGTAAACTTAACTTACCATATTAGGAGGTGGAATATAAAAATCTGAAACTGCAGCAGCTAAATATAATAGAGCATTTTTTTCCAGTTCCTGTAAACTTTCTGCAGCAATTTTTAAAATATGCAAATATTCAGAGAGAGTAGTGAATGTAATCATTAAAAGCTTTGAAGAATGAATAGCTGAATGATAATTTTGTAAAACTGGCAATAATTCTTGAACTTTTTCAGAAATTACTAGAAAAAAAAAATGTCATTAATACAACTGTTTTCAAATATTAATAATACTTTTAGTGGTAATGTTGATATTGAAATTGATGTTATGTTTAATAAAAATTTATCATTAATTTAAATAATAACTTTGAAATAATTATGACAAATTTTTAAAATTAACACACCTATATTGTGTTATTAAAATTTTTTTTACTTATATTGAATTATGTTCTACTCTATATGATTCTAGTGTTACAATACATTTCTATATTTTTTTCATTGAGAATTTAAAAATTTTAAGTATCAAATTGAAATATATTATAAAATAAAAATCATCACTTAAAAGACTTAATTCTTAAATAATTATAAAAGTTCCATTACATTCACTATATAAAAAAAAAATAAATATTACAGTATTTTTCTGTTATTATGAAATAGAAATAATTTCTGTTCATCAGAAATAATACCTTTAATATGAATTATATATTCATAAACCTCATTCAAATACATAGACAAAAATAAAACTAACAACAGAAAAGAACATAAAACAATTGTCATCTATATTGTTCACAACCTGATGATGGCCTGTGAATCAGGCTGAAAATGTTTGTTTTTATGAAATAAATATTTTCTCGTCAAGGATAAGGTGTTATTTGTATGTTATGTTTTGTGGTTTGCTGAGTACTTTCTAATATATGTTAGGCTCAAAGACCGAAATCACTCATTGAGAGAAAAAAAACAACCACAATGCATTGTGGTGATTAAGAAAAGCCATAACACGTTTTGAACTTTAGTTGATGCAACTATGATAGAGGATGATCCGATGTGAATTTAACCTAACCTATTAACAAAATTAGTAACAAAAACCTAGTAACAAAATTATTCACCACATACAGAAATATAACTTTTCAACAACATGTAATGATTTGTGAAAATCTGTTGCAGTGCTCAAATGTCAACATTTTCTAACAACTAATTTACTAAAAATAATTAATTTGTCAGGAACTTTTATTATAAATCAGTCTTTTTTATGAGAATCAAGAATGTTGCAGAGTTATTTATTTTTACAAGAACTATTACCACGACATTTTGAGTTGCATTTTATGTTCTTTTAGTGACATTTGCATTTTTTTATCAATACAGTATCTTTTACAGTGACACATTATAAACCCTTGCTTACTTTCAGATGTTAACGTGGATGCTGAGCGAAGTGTTAATGAGGTTGTGGATATGTCTGAATGTTATTAAACTTACTCTCAGAAATTGTAAATACATTACAAGCATAAAATCAATCAAGAAGACCTTTGTTTTCTAACTGATAAAGACCTGATGGATTAATGCTCATAACAACAGCTAAAACATTTCTGCGAGCTGCATGTCCCTGATCAACATCAGACACCCTAACTAAAACATTCAAACCAATTTCAACCTGTCCGAAGTATTGTGGTTGCATCAGCTAACATTCAGAACATGTTATGGCTTTTCTTAATCACCACAACGCTATGCATTGTGGTGATTAAGTGGTTAAATATCCAAAAGCCACAAGGTGAATTTTGCTTCGTGGCCATTTTGAATTAGCCACAATTTTTGTGGTTGTTTTTTTCGCTCAATGAGCAATTTCGGTCTTTGAGCCTAACATATATATAAAATAAATATATTCANAATGGATTTTTTCATACTTTTCGGTTATCCGACTTTTCAATTATCCGACCAACCCCAGTCCCCAATTAGGGCGGATAATCGAGGTTCTACTGTATAAGATTGCATCCATCCATGGCAATCTAGAATAGATGCGGTTAGTTATGGGTCGGAAACGTTCTACATCGAGTATTAAGACAGTTTGCGTTTATTTTGTACTCATGAATACGGTTTTTCACGCAACAGTGAACTTTACAGGATTTGAACTTCAACTAAATGAAAGTGTTCGACGATTTTTAGGAACAAAGAAATTATTTTTGAGTATTTTAAATGTATAGAGATATTTTAACGATTTATATTTTTATTAGACTTCATAATTATTGTTTTTATTAGTAACTAGCAGATATTTTTTGGCTGGGAAATACCGAACATAAGAAGAAGAAACGTTAAAATGAAAACCATGCAGTTGTGAGAGTGTATAACGTGAGAACGAATCGACACGTAAACTTAAGTGCTTCTACGAAGGGAGAGTTTAGAACGAGCGTGCTTGGTGGAGCAGACGCTGATCAGGGGGAATCCACTGAACTCAATAGGGACTAGACACAGACAACTATCCAATTCTACAAAATATTCCTTTAATATTCCTGGGAGCATACAGTACTCCTAAAACAAAGATAAGACACAGGAACATATGGAATCCGACAAATCTAGTATACCGCATAACGTTAACATAAAATCTCCCGACAATATACTGCTCAAACACACGTAACATGAAGACAAAACCATACCGACAAAAAGGGGTTTTGGCATATCCTTTCCTCTTCTTCACTCTGGGTAGAAACAGTTCCAAATTCTGAAATCTCACACGGACTTGGTTGCAGTCTACTTTTCCCACGCACTTTCACCACCACTATTTCTTTCTTCCCCGTCCTCTCTCCATTTCCGTTCTGACTTCTCCTCGAGACACACCCTACCATAAAACTCCCACTCACGGTTACACACCCCAGTATTACACAACTACTCTCCACCGAGTCGGACCCATCATGTCGCGAAGGGGGGGGCAAGAAAAGGCGTAAGGAACAAAGTATTCCCAACCGTGGCGACTTGTCGCCACAATAACGACTTTTAGAGGGACGTAGCGGCGACTGCAAACAAATCAGCTAAAAATAGTGACTTTTGAAATTTGTTTTTATTTTTTATTTTTGAGAAATATAAATTTATTTTTATAGTTTTCAAATTTACAGACTTTTCTCTACTTTAGTCGTTGCCAGAGAGCGCTATAATATTATTACGATAGACACGACTACTCCAATCCACTCCCCACACACCCACTTCTGGCCAGAGGGCAACGACTGGACGTATGACGATCTTGTTAATCGCCTCCAAATCCGCCCTGTGACCTATTCCACAGGGACCCATAATGTCCGTCCCAGTCAACCTTGGTGGACCAGCGAGTGTAGGAGAAAGTTGGCCCGCAAACGCCACTTATACTACAAATTCACCAGAAATGTTAACGTGACGAACTGGACGACTTACAAGCATGCCAAAGCTGCACTCCAACAAACCATTCTCGAGAGCAAGCGCGACTACTGGAAGCGCATGGCCAACACCCACCATTACAAAATCAACGTCTGGAAAATAATCCGCCAGCTTCGCACGACCTCCGCCTCCCCACCAACTCACTTCGTCCTCAACATCAACGGAGACAACATTACAGATTCATTCAGCCAAGCTGAAGCATTCGCACATCACTTTATTCCGCACTCGATCGACATCACCCTGGACATCCGCCTCCCCCAATCGACAACGCCCCGACTGGCCAGATCGATTACAACTCGCCTTTCTCCATCCAGAAGTTGAATGTGGCCATACGAAAGGGAAGAAACACAATCCCTGGTACAGACGGCATCCCCATGTCTGCCTTACATAAGGCCTGCCAGCTGAACAGAACACGTCTCCTAACTTTCTTCAATCATATCTGGACCAACGGTAAAATCCCCCATGAAGAAACATCTATCAACATGAAGAAAACCACTATCATTCCCATCAGCAAACCAAGAAAGGATCCGACAAATGTTGCGAACTACCGACCCATCGCCCTCACGTCTACAATCTGCAAGACCCTGGTGAGAATGATCCTCCAACGTTGGACCTGTCTTGCCATCATCAAAAAATGGTTTAACCACAAACACCTTGGTGGCCTTCCTGGCAAGGGCACAAGAGACCTCCTCACCCATCTCATGACCCGCATCCACAATCTGCGTAATACCAACCATCGTCTGAACATCATCTCCCTAGACATTTGCCACGCCTACGACTCCGTCAAACACCACCTCCTCCAAAAAGCCATACAGAAAGGCCTCAAAGGCAACTCTCTCATGGCTCCAAGACTTCCTCTCCAATAGACTCAACATAGTGAAATGGAGAGGCCTCTCGTCTTCTCAGCATGTTCTCTGTAAAGGCATCCCACAAGGCAGCGTCATTTCCCCTTCATCTTCTCCTTATTCATGCATGACGTCTTCCGGCTGGAAAACCCACACACCCACATCTACGTCTACGCAGATGATATCATAGCCATCATCCTCGCCAACACCCCTGCCGATCTACAGTACCATACCAAGAGATTCCTCACCTCCTTCGCGGATTGGACCGATCACAATGCTATTGCCTGCCAACCTCAGAAGAGCGCCATCCTCCCTAACCCTTACAACACTCAGTACACCCAGAATCTCTCCATTCAAGGTCAAACTCTCCTCGTTGTCTGCAGACTCAACCTCCTCGGCATCCACATCACCTCTACACTTTCCTGGTCTGCTCACATCCATCACATCCGTAACAAATGCAATCGCCTCCTTAACTTCTTCAAGATTTTCTGCAGCAAGAAACACGGTGTCTCCCCCAAAGATCTCATCATCATAGCCGACAGTATCATCGGTAGCATTTTAACCTACACAATCCCTGGCATCGCATCCCTCACGCCCACCCATTACAAAATCCTCGACTCCATCCAGACTCAGTACCTCAAACTTTGCCTGGGTCTTCCCTCTACAACCAACAATAGTGTTACCCTCCGAGCAGCCAAAAGGACCACGATCGAACTGCGCTTCCAAAAGATCATCATTAACCAGTATAGCACGTACTGTACCTAAAAAAAACGAACGACGACCGTCTCTTCCACGAGATTCTTCACCATCACCCAGACGGTGCTGCCCTGGTCAAGCTTCCGCTCAATCATTTCACCCGCAACTGGATCTCCCATCCCCGCCACAACATCACCATCTCTCCCGACAACCTCCCCTTGCACAACTCCGCCCTCACATCCTCCACCATATATCTCTCGACGACTATGACTTCCAGTGCACAAACAACCCTAACGACAGCATCCGTCTGTTGTTTGGGATCTGGCACCGCCAGCAGCCTTCCCACACCTTCATTGCCACCGACGGGTCCAAATCGTCCCACAGAGTCTCAGTGCGTACGTCGACGACACTCACAACATTACTGCCCACTACACCCTCCATCCCGATTCTTCCATCTTCACAGCCGAGGGCTACGCCATCCTGCAGGCAATCTCTTATGCCTCTACTACCTCCTGTGACAATGCTGTCATCTGCACTGACTCCAAATCGATTCTCACTGCCTTGGCTAACTATAAGTCAACTCCCCTACCGTCATTCATAGCATTCACGAACGCCTCCACGCCCACTACTGCCAAGGCAAACACCTACACCTCGTTTGGACTCCGGCCCACCTAGCCATCGATATCAACGAAAAAGCCGACGCCCTCACCAAAAGTAAGCGGCAACTTCTATTAATTCCAACTTCATCACACCTGAAGACCTCCATGGGGTTCTGCTCCTCGACCACCAGCAGATCATGGAAAACGTCTGGAACAACTATCATAACCACTCCAATTACCCTTGGCTTCACGACTACTCCCACATCACCATACCCTCATCGATCGAAGCATAAACGTCCTTGTTAATCGCGCCAGGACTAACTCGCTACTTATCAACCACTTTCTCTTCACCCGGAAAATCCAAAAAAACTGATAAATGCAGCACATGTCCCGACCAAATCGACACATCCTTGCACCGCCTCGACTACTGCCCCAATTTTGACAATATCCGGAAAAAAATTCTAAATGGCTATCCTATCATCACACCAAATAATGCCAAGATCTCCAATTACCTTAACCTCTCTCCTCCCACCACCTGTCAGGAGGCCTTGATCACCTACTTTAATTAAAGAGTACTCCAAAATGTTCCGCTACTAGCGGGCGCCACCTCCGCTACCAACAATAACCACCTACTAGTTATTGCCTGTCCTCACCGCTAGAAGACAGCCAACCAACAAATTAACGTCGACGGGACTCTAAAGTCTTACAGCAGGCGTCCAACTTCCCACATTAAGAAGAAGAAGACAAAACTATATTTCTACATTTTTCTACAGTGCGCAGAGCTAAAAATCTGTAAAAGTAACATTTTGTAACAAAAATAAATCTGCCCGGGAAATTTTTCAAATTGCTAAATTGAAAACGTGGTAACTCCCACATAAAATCTTAGTCCCGAGGTTATAATAGGTGTGCAGTAATTCTATGATTCTAAGAACATTTTTAAAAAATTAACAAAACTATGTACTGTATTCATTTAAAATAAGAGAGGCTGACATTGACAAACAGTCGTTGGAAGACGAAAGCGACTCTGATTGAGGTCTGTTTTAAAACCTATTATTTTTTTCGTTTTTCTATTTTTGTTATATATGTATTATAATTATACTGTACATCGTTCGTGTCGTAAACAATTTTGTTAATTGTTTTTAACACTACTATTATGTGTACAACTTTTCTTGTATTGTATCAATAAATTTGTTTTGTAATAGTCTTTCGACGATTTGAAAATTTGCTGTTTATTGAGTAGCGACAAAGTAGCGACTTTTCAAAATATGTGACGAAATCAGCGACTTTTATTTTTAAATGTAGCGACATTTATTTACGAAAAGTTGGGAACACTGAAACTATGTTAAAAGTTTGGGTATTTTAGCCTGCCATTGTCACGTTTATCATCACGAACTACAAACCGGGAAGAGTAGGATATCCGAGTTTCATGAAAATCTATATTCTCCTCACGACGTCTGCAATGAAAATAATAATAATAAATAAAATAAAATCCGAACTCTCGGAGGGTGGGTTTGTCCATCCATGTGTTCCCGAAACATGTTGAATCGCGAAGTTGCGAATTGTTTCTCATAAGTTTTGACACCGAAAGTGAAANTTTTTACCATTTTTTACGGATACCGTCGCAATTTTTTCGCTGTCTTATAGGAATTGTAATTATAGGAACCCGTTTTATAGGAGGGTCTACTGTATTATTAAAATTCCAATAGTTTTCATTTACATTAACATAAAAAAAATAGTTTAATATCATGGTTCACTATCGTTCACCTTGATCAACACTCTGCAATCATACTTCGATACTTGCTATTGCTCGCATCTCGGCACCCGGGTGGGAGCAAGCTCTCACATCCCCTAAAACTATATAACATCAAGTATTCCATGGATGGTCAAACGTGCTCCTCAAAACCGGCTTAGTTGTGTGGGCTAAATAGTTAAGCACAATAGTCTTAGCAGAGCAATGCAACTCGCGATTGTGCACAACCTGATTTTGGGGGCCAACTCTCGCAAAAGGGTCCATGTAGAGGTATGGACTTTTGATTTTTTTGCTTTTACAGGTATGGTCTACACCCCGATAAGAGTGTTGTAGACCATACCTGTAGGAGCAAAAAAGCATCTCAATCAGAGGTGTAATTATACCCAACGGACAAGTAAACATAGCTGGAAAATATTTTATTATAATAACATCACCCCTAAACAACTACCAACTCATTTGCTATCAGTCTTGGATACTACTGAATATATTATTTGAAGCGTAAAGAAAATTATTACATATTACGGGTCTGATAACACACACACATTGCAAATTAATTGAAATTTCATTTGTCATACTTATTATATTTATTTGACTATTGTTACCAAAAGATTTTATAATTAACAGTTGAAAATTCTGATAAACTTGGATCGGCAATTAGGACACTGTAACTGCGGCATATACGGCCAGCAGTTTTTTTAATCAATTACGAAGTTACTACGATAATATTCAGATAAAACTTACGGTTATTAGGGCAATTTTTCGTTTTTCTGATGAATGTATCTTGCAAAATGCGCATATTTTTGACTTAATTAAAGGTAATTCATCGGGCGAAGGATTAAGGCGATAAAAGTCTTCCCACCTGCTCTCTGCCATGTTAAGTTCTGTACGTTCTGTACGTTTGACGTAATATTTCTCTACTTGACCCCCTGGTGATGAACGAGGAAACTTATTGTCGAGAAGGCAAAGCGGAAGATTTATTGTTCTAATTGTTTTCTTGTTCTTATATTTAGAGGTTTGAGAAATTGAAGCGAATATTTCAACTTTATTACGATGAGTGCTCTCGATTTAGAATCGTACCGTCAGCCTTGGGAAAGCGATGAACATTGGATTATACGTAAGAAATTTTTAACTTGTCACTGGGACAGCTTCGAAGAGGATCGACTTCTTTGTTTGGCTCAAGTTTTTGTTAATATTGAATTTTTGGGTTGTACTTATTCCAAAGAAGTTATGAAATGCGTCTTAGATTTGGCCAGACACGACGACATTGTGGAAGCGGTACAAAAAGTTCGTCGGATCAGATCACAATGACGTTATGAAAACGAGGAAATATGCGAAAGTTGTTGTTTTTGAGATTCGTGTCACGTGTTTTTTGTTTAATTCTGACATTATAATGCAGTAATTTAAGGAAAACTTAAATAAACTTTTCATTCACTTTCCTCCAATTATTTTGCCTTTGTAAACTGATTTTCTTTAAAATGTATTGTATTCCAGGAAATTATTTTAAAATAGTTAGCACTCGGAACATCTTATTTTTACTGAGAAAATGTTTATCAGCAAAAATAAGGTGCTTGAGTGTTAACTATTTTCCTGATGAGGGTGATTTTGGCTATTTGAACTCGGTATTAATTCTATCAAGTGTTTTACTTATTTAAAATAATATAATCTCAAAATTTATTTTATATTTTCATTAATTGCTGAATAATTAGAAATATATAAAGTGAAATTAACCACAGTTTAAGAAATTACTGTGTGAATAGTGAAAAAGTTTTGTAGACAGTGATTTCCAATGAATATTAATTTGATACTTTTTTAAACAAGTCTGCTAACAAAACAAATTGCATATAAAATAATTTGAAACAGAATAATACATTCAAATAAAAACAAATTTTTATTTATTCATATGTGTACAGATTTAAATAAATATGTATAAAAATTAAAATACATTTAAATAGTTTGAATATTTCATAATATATTATCTCCTTATAATGTTTATAAACAATTTTGATCAAACAATTGACTTTCTATAGAATTATATTAATGTGATTACTAAAAATTAACAATTTTTTAATGATTATATTTGAACATTACTTTTGATATATTAGAAACTAAATTATCTTATGAATGAACATTGTTTGTTAAAGTTTTTTGCTCGGCTGCTCGGAAAACTGTCTTCCTGAAATCATCAGAAGTTCAAATCAAGAAAACATTCTCTAGTCTCAAGAACTTTTCCAAGAAAATATCTCTAAAATTTTAATGTTTCAAATGGCATTGATTTAGTATACTTTTATTGCTGTGCTATATAGAAAAATGCTTAAATAAATATCCAAGAGTAAAATATTGAAATTTAAATTGGTGAATTGCTTTTTGTCCGTATGTTACAATATGAAACTATGAGCATTAGTGTGTGATAAGTCTTCCACACAGCCAAACCTTAGTGCTCATAGTTTCATATTGAAATTTAAGTTCTTTAGGATGAAAAGAATTTCTGAAATGAATTAGTTTTAACTTGTAGTTTCAATTAATTCAGTAAATTATATCTAACTAGTAATTTTTCCACTCAATAATGATTTTCCTACAACACATTAAATCATCATTAAAGACTTCAATTTCCAATTTTATAATTTCTTATTAAATTTGATATTAAATTAATACACTTTCTTTATGCTATCATATCCTCTTGTAATTAATGAACCTAAAATTAAAGAATTATTGACTCATAATAATGAATTATATAAAACACTGTTATTTTTAATCAACTGAGAGTCTGATGGAAGAATGAAGATAGCATACAAATTTGAACAATGCAGCAGTTTTTCTCATTGTATGGAATTATTATAAGAAAAATAAAAATTTAATCATCATCTGACAATCATTTTATATTAAAAATGTTCATTGGATAATTTTGTTAGCCTTAATGCTGTTTACAGATTGTATTATTCATATTAATGACAATTATTCATATTAATGACAAGATTGTATTATTCATATTAATGATGGAAATATGTTCAAGATTTTCATTGTTTTTATGCTCTGCAAAATACTTCATACAATTTCACAATATAAATAGGTGATGCAGCCTTCTCTCTAAAGAGATTTGAAAAATGATATTTAATAATAATGATAATGGATAAATAAGTATTTAGGTATTAGATTATTGGATGCAGAGAATAAGAAAGCATTAGGAATTTTGTAAATGGAGTATATCTCTGAATATCATTTCTTTGAAGTAAATAACCAACTTAACCAGTTGTAACACATCTAAGATATGAAAGCCTAACTAAGATATTATTTATGAAATTGAATGACAATAATAATTATAAAAATTGACATTAGCATAGAAATGTTCTAATAATGTATAACATAAAAAATGAAAGAGAAATTTGAATATATGATTTAATATATGATATGATGTCTCGGGCTTGGGGCTTAATTAATTAATATACCAGTAAAGCTTAAATTCCTATATAGTAGTAGTAACCATAGTAATATTAAAATATTTAAAACATTTATAAATTGTTCATATGCATTCTGTAATATGTGACATCTACATATTATTAAAGATATTTCTATGAAAAGTTAATCTTTTTCAATATTTAGATATGTATNCCTAACATATATATAAAATAAATATATTCAATACACTTCTAATAAAATCTATACATTTCTAAATTCAACATTTAAATCACCAGTGAGTTCTCCATTGAGCAATCAGATGTGACGTTTGTAAGAAAAAAAATGTGTAAGTTCGCCGACTTCCAGGGGGAATCGTTAAGCCCGCGTCAGGATGATCTAGGGTCATTCACGTGTGGATGTGGCGGAGGAGACACAGATGACAAGAATCGCACAAAAACCCGTTTATTTTAAACGTAAAATAACTTACACAATGAAGCAAAAATGTTCTTTAAACAACTGGATGTTCAAATTGTCGAGGGTGTTTTCTAATATTGCTCAAAGGTAGGCCCCGGGGCAGCGGCAGGTGTGGAGATTCATCAGTCGGTGTTGGCGGTCTGAGTCCGTAGTCACAGGTTACAAGTTGGGCACAACAGATAGAAAACTGCTTTTGCGTGTTGACTAACCGTGTGCAGGTGCACAGTTGCACAGTTTATGGAAAAAGAGTCTGTCCTTGAAGATCGGAGATTATATCAATCTCCGTTCTCCAATTTGTTTATTCTGATTGGCTCCATGTCCCTTTTTCTCACTCTCCGAATGGTCCCTCGACTTTCTCTAAGTGAAAGACGATTCCTGTTTGCGTCACGAGAAAGATCTGCTTCGAAGAATCTACTTGACACCAGCTGTTAACTCTGGATGGAAAGTGCTGATGGAACTTTGGAACCAGTGCTCACATTTTTCCATTGTTGTCTAGTCTGTGGCATTTTTGAAATTTAACGATTTTACGCGATGTCTCTTTTCATCATTAACCTTTCCCCTTTCTAAAATTTCTATGTTCTAATTATTTGTACACGAGTGACTTGTCAAAGGTCCATCTCTACTGGAGGACGTTCATTTACAATTATTAATCATTTATAATTATTGCATTCTGTTTACATCAATAGCATTTTTTCTCATTGCAGTTTCATATGACTAGCACGACTAATCCTATCTTCGATCAATTTTTAACAATGGATGATTTTTTTTATAGTTTCGTTTTAATAAATTTCTAATAATAAATGTTTAATTTCAACCTGTTTTTGGGACCTCACAAATGCTTGCATAATTGTGCAATTACCAGGGCTGTGAAGTCGTGTAAAAATCTACTGACTCCAACTCCAACTTTTCCTTACCATCTGACTCTGACTCCGACCAGGGGCGGATTTGTTACCGAAAGAAACCCAGAAATTTTGATGTTATCACGTGACCTCAGAATAAAAGATTCAATAAATAGAGTTCTAATAAATATAGAGCGTAGAAACTTTTTATTCCAAAGCTAAAAGACTTCTCTAAGTAATATATAAATATGTATTCGATAATTTTTACTTTTCCGGCTTTTATATATAACAGAGGAAAAGTGTAGCGCTCACTCAAGAAATGACCCCTCCCAAATTTTTACAATTTTGGACTCAGGACACCTTGAAATTTCGTGATATGCAAAAGATTCGAGTTTTTCTTATATGTGTGGATGTTAGACTGCGTGGGGGGCATGATTTTGTTCACCCTGTTTGAAGCCTAATAATTTCTGTGGTCAGAGTGGTCAGAATCGAAGTCAGATGGTTTAACACAGGAGTTAGTTATTAAGCATTAAAGTGGTTGAACTAAATCGTGTCCCCATATACATTCTGACATCTTAGGCGAGAGCATCTTAATGGGTTTTACTGTACTATTATAAAATGGCTAAAAAGCTTACCTTGAGAGTAGAGATGAGTTTTATTTTATTTTTTTCTAATTTTGAATGCTAATAACGAGTAAAATATTCATTAAGAGATATGACATATGACCACTTTTAGGTCTTCATCCTGTCGACCTTTAATTAAGAACCAAAATTTAATAGTATTAATGCCCCTTTATACGCAAGCTACAGTGCCACATTTCGTTTCTTAAACTTTACTCATTCTGAGATATTGTTTAATATCTCAGAACAGAAAATAAAGAAATTAAACAAATTAGATGCCAACACACACNTTAAGAACCAAAATTTAATAGTATTAATGCCCCTTTATACGCAAGCTACAGTGCCACATTTCGTTTCTTAAACTTTACTCATTCTGAGATATTGTTTAATATCTCAGAACAGAAAATAAAGAAATTAAACAAATTAGATGCCAACACACACGCGCGCGAATTTTCCCCTTTACTGACTTTTTTGAGGGGTTTGGGAGGTCTCCAAACGTGTAGATTTGCAAAAAAAACTTGGAGGGTCAACTTTGACACAATTCCAATACTTTTCCGTTTTATATACATAACAAGTTGGTAAGTAAAAAGGAGTCGGAGTCGGCAGATTTTTTGACGACTCTGACTCCGGCTAAAACACCAAAACTCCACGACTCCAATTCCACAGCCCTGGCAATTATACATTTTATCATAAACATATCTTTCATTAATCTGTCTGTATTACAGTGTCCACAATAAGAGTGAACTGATAGTCCCTACAGGCAAAATTTACTTGTTTCATGGAAGCTTCCATGTTGGTTTGTTGAATAGTCGTCAGTCTTTCAAGCTGTTGAGCTCAATGGTGAACCAACACTGATGTCAGGACCTCAAATGGAAAACTCAATGGTCTCCATTTACAAATGTTCTCTCACTGCTGAGTCAATCATTGAATATAGAAACATACTGAATATAAAACATACTGTAAGAAATATACTGACTGTACTTATTGTATTCTCATATTTTTGATAAGTATAATGCTGCTGGCATCTTGAAAAAATTTTGGAAAATGCATTAAAAAGAGTATTTAAAATGTCACTCAGAGTTAATGAAATGAAACATTTTTCAAGAAATCATATTCAAAGAATTTTGATACATTCATATTTTATAAAATTTAATTCTTCAACTACCATATATTAATATTATACTCTTAATGTAAAACTTTTGTTATCTAAATTTGATTTTAATGTAAAAAAAATATGCACATTCAACAAATAAACAAATTTCTATTGTCTAATTAATGAAGCAGCCTTTAAAAATTTAATATTTTAGGATTTTCATAATGACATTTTAATATTTTGTTATTGTTAAGATATAAGTTATAGTGTTTCATTTTCTCAGAAACTTCTGTTCTTATACAAGAGATTTTTTGAAAATATGCTTAAAATTTTTTCAAAAACTATCAGTAATGTTATTTCATAATTTAATTTGAATTATTATAGCCTGAAACTAAAACATTTAGTTCAGTATGAAGAATCAAAATATTTGTTCTTTCTTTTATGTGAATATGTAGTTTATAAAATATATATATATATATATTTTTTATTAATAAAAATAATCACAAATTTAACATATAAAAAGAATAACTACTTTTAAAAAGTTTCTTAATTTTTAAAAATAAATATTCAATCATTTAACTTAGTTACAAACTTATAAATACAATAATATTTATTCCAGTCTTGCAACAACCGTTTATATGCTTGAACCGAAAACCAAACTTCACCAAAACACTTCTGTCTGAGTGCAGTCAGCATCTTACATTTTCTTATTACATGAAAAGCGTCAAAATTAACAGTAGTATTACAAAATTCACAGTAGTCCATATGTAAACTAAACATTCTTCTAATCATATTACATCTCACATATAATACAGCTTGTGTAATACAGAAAGGCCTTTCTACATTCAGATAGGTCATCGACCCCCATTTATTAAAAACATCCAAATACCATTTATTATATTTATAATTAATCGTTTTGTTTTTAANATTTGAACCACCGACCTATGGGTAGCTACGCCACTACAGTCCACCGCTCTACCATTTGAACCACCGACCTATGGGTAGCTACGCCACTACAGTCCACCGCTCTACCAGCTGAGCTATCGACGGAACGAATATACTGTCTGCGAAGTTACGTGAAATGCTTTGCTTCCGCCCAACTTGTTTCTTCCACAATGTTGTTGCAGTTTAGAGCTTGCATTACATCGATTTGTCTGCCTGCGCGCGTTTGCAGAGCTAAACAGGCGCGATTTCAGCTGATTCGTAGCGGTACGCTGGCATTCATGTAAGGTAGAGAGCTATATCACTACAGACAAGAAAATGCCACATTGCCCGAGTCGAAATCAAGTTTTCAGTGTTTGGAGGACGAAATGCTTACTCTGTGAGATGGTGTCCGGTGTTATCGACAACGCCATCACCCGATCACTCGCCACGCTAGTGCAGCCAATATTCTGAATGCAACTGTATTTTCGCCAACCACTCAACAACGTTTGGCGAAAATACATGTATCGAAAGATAGGAGTGTTTGTTAAGACGAGGTGGCCGAGCGGTTAAGGCGATGGACTGCTAATCCATTGGGTTATACCCGCGTGGGTTCGAATCCCACCCTCGTCGATATCGTGCCTTTTGGCCGCGTCTTTTTTAGCCTGCTTTAAGCTCGGAGCGGTCTTGCGGTGTCAAGCACATGAGAATAAATCGCGTTGTAATATTTTTCTTTAGCCTTGTAATTTTCCTATTCTTACTTAATTAACAACTTTCTTCCATAATCGCTCGCGAATATTTTCGCATTTGTTAACGACCAGCCGTATTTATATGAGTTTTAACATCTTGCATTTACCGGCGTCACATTTCATCCTTTTTCCATGCAGGGGCTCTAGTCTGCTGTGTGAGAAGTTGTCGAACGACATTTGGTGACGTCATAGTCGACTCGATTCACTATCGTAAATTGAAGGCAAACATAAATTAGTTTGCAAGTTCGCTCAGTGACAGGATAGTTACGAGTGTACCAAGTTGTCGATTCCAGGCTAAAGGACTTCTGCATTTATTTAAGCACGATACAAACTGAAGGAGTTTCAAGTGCAGTTTTTTAGTAATATGGCAGCGAAGTTAGTAACGGCGAGGCAGCTCGAACTAGCAATTAATTTTTTGGATAAACGTAAAAATATATAAAACGCGAAAATTTCATATCATTTAAGGTGAAATTTTGGGAGAACTTCAATATTTTACCGAACGCGGATGGCATTGGTCTTCTAAAACTGCAGATAAATAGAGAAAAGTAAAATTGGCTATGTTTGTTTCAATAACTAAATACAATAGAGCATCGATTATCCGACTCAATTGGGGACTCAGGTTGGTCGGATAACTGAAAAAATTGGATAACCAAAAAGAACGAAAAAAATACATTATTAGTATAGTATATCCCATGTAATTAGTATATTAGTATATCGCTATTAACCAACTTCACGTTGAATTTTCATCGATGTTAAACCTAACAAATTTTTTTAAAAATAATAATCATCGCTATTGTATCGTTAAAATTTATTTTAAAATTATTTTATTGCTTACAAAACAAACAACCACTCATAATTAGAAAATTAAGTCTCGTTTAAATACTGGCCTCTTTTCTATGGTCGAGCCGACATTGCCAGCTAAAACACGCAAAAAATTAACAAAAATAATATTAAAGTAGCCAAGACATAGCCAAATATTGTAGCGCCACATCACTAGCGGACATTTGAAATTTACCGACTAGAAAGGTCGGTTAACCGATGTGACGGTTAATCGGAGGTCGGATAATCGATGCTCTACTGTAATATCATCGACAGTTCATATAAACGTTTATTATAAAAACGTTTGTATGATATTTTATATTAGGCGTCTAGTCTATTAAATTTAATTCCACTATATATTTGTGTGTGTATGTTGTAGATCGATAAAATTATAGCTCATTGTAACATTATCTCGCTGGTTAAAATTAAACTAATGAGTCTCTAAAGCTTATAGTACATTAATATACAACATAGAATTTTAAAAATTAAAATATTTAATAGTGAACACGGAAAAACTATGCGAATCATGAAAAAAACTGTTGTAATGTGCTTAATCGCTTCTTTGGTAAGCATACTTAATTAAAAATTAAAAAGTTATATTAAAAATATGTGTTTACATTAAATGAAAATATAATATGTCTGTCAATAGTCTACAATCAAATAATTTAATAAAAACGCCTGTGTCGAATGTCGAAGTTAGTAAAGCAACCTAGTACAGTTGCTTTACTAACTTCGACATTCGACACAGGCGTTTTTATTTATAAACATTCGACACAGTATATTTATCGGTCGATTTTTTATTTCATTTACGTTCGATTGAGAAAAATTCGTATAGTAATGTTAATTCTGCATTCGGCGTTTATAAAGAAACATTTGACAAGAGACTGCAGCCTGTTACTCAACGCCTATCATGTTCCAGGAAAGTTAAATCGATCAGCTGTGTATTATGAGATATTTAAGAGACTTGAGGCGCTATGCAAACGTCTTTAACACAACAAGCCAATGAATGTGTATGAAGTCAGAATGGCACTTCATTCATAAAGACACAATCCTTCAGTTTCAAATACAGCAATAACAAAATGCGTCGGGCAACGCAAAAATGTCTCGCCCGGTTGGGGACTCGAACCCCGGACCGTTAGGTTAAATAAAAATGACAAAATGATACGAAACGTCTCGGAGAACTAAAATACAGTAGAGCGTCGGTTATCCGAAAGAATTCCAGTCGGCAAATTTAAATTTTCGCTAGTGCTGTGGCGCTGCAATCTTTGGCTATATCTTGGGCTACTCCAATATTTTTTTGTTGATGTGTTTTAGCTGGCAGCACTGGCCTTTTGTGTGGTGTTTTTCTGAGGACTGTGTCCTGCTGAACCGAACGTTTTTGATACTAGATTAACTTCTAAAGTATAATTTTTTTTGTTTTAAAAAATAAAGAAATACTTTTAACGATACAATTGCCACGATTATTATTTTAAAAAGTTTATATTAGGCTTAACATCGACGAAAATTCAACGCGAAGCGACACGCAACGGAGAAAAATTTCAACATGGGATATTTTTTCGTAGATAATCAGTTATCCAAACAACCCCAGTCCCCAATTGTTTCGGATAAACGACGCTCTACTGTATATATGATATATCACAACGGTTCCCAACCTTTTTCGGGTGGCGACCCCTTTTTATAAAAGCCAAGTGTCCCGCGACCCCGATACAATTGATAAAGGCATTTTTAATAAGGTAATTAAAAAAACAACGAAATTAGTTTTTTTACTATAATTTTATTTTAAATTGTTTAATAATTTAATGTGATGGTTG
Organism: Centruroides sculpturatus; assembly: GCF_000671375.1. Taxonomy (NCBI): domain Eukaryota; kingdom Metazoa; phylum Arthropoda; class Arachnida; order Scorpiones; family Buthidae; genus Centruroides; species Centruroides sculpturatus. The sequence continues at coordinate 965,868 of NW_019384629.1, forward strand.
AAATTGCATGTTATTAATTAGTTTCAAAATTCGTGGGTGAGTTTTTGTTAACGCCAATCTCATGTCATTCTCAACATTTAATTTATTCCTCTCAAACTCTCAACACATGTTTCAACCAACTGTGACAGAATAGCGTGCCTAGATCATATATTTTTAAAAAATTAAAATAAGTGTAAAATTATTCAAACTTCATGACACCATAAAAAATAAAAATTGCATTATAGTGAATATTTCTTTTTAGTTTGCTGTATAAGTTGGCGACCCCACAGAAAGCCCGTCGCGACCCCCTTCTGGGTCGCGACCCATAGGTTGGGAACCCGTGATATATCCCGTCGTCCCGCCTATTCATCGGGTAAACTAATGCCATTTATTTTTAAAATTATAAAATAAATTATAGTTTTCATTTAATTCGTTATCTTTTATATCATTTTTATTTGTGTACAAATATAAATAATAAAGATTTGAACAAATATAAAAATTTGATTTTATTTTGTAAACTTCAAAAACGCATAAAATATTTACAGTACACACTTATATCATTACAAAAATAAATATTTTTAAATTGTAGTATGTCCATCCGAAAAAAATTAATATTTGGGAGTATTTTCAAATTGATAAAAAAGGAAAACTTTCGAATTGTATTTTAATTAAAAAATAGTCCAAAACGTCAAAAAACACGTCAAATTTAAGGGATCATATAAAATGTTTACATCCTGTTGAATTTAGAAAAAAATTTTAGTGTTGAAACCGAGTTGAAACCGAGTTTAAGTGTTTATTTAAAAATTTTAGTGTTGAAACCGAGTTTAAGTGTTTATTTAAGTGTTGAAACCGAGACGTCATTAGCAATAATGACGTCTCGGTTTCAACACTTAAAGCTGGAGATATAGTCATCGAAGTGACCACTGATAAGAAAAAGTAAGTCAATATTTCGCCAATGATCGAGATGCTTTCGATATCAATAGCAAAAGTGGTAACTAATATAAATAAAATATTCAATATTCATTGCACGTGATTCACGACCGTATTCTATTGTTCAAGATAAGGGAGCTGTGCAATTTATACACGAATTAGAACCAAGATATAAACTATTCTCACCAAAATATATTGGCAACATACTTATACGAGGGTGGTCCCAGAAGTACCCGACCTGACATAGATGGCGGTACTTGTATGAAAAAAAAACAACTGTGTTCGAAAGTATCAACCTTATAAAGCTTAAGTTTGAAGTTTGAAGACCTTACGTTGTATAGTATTTTTTTGCAGCCATAAATAGTGAACAATCTCAGTGAATTTGTAAACATGGAAAAAATTTGTCATCGTTATGTGATACAATACTTTCATTTGAAAGGTTTCAGTCCAACCAATATTAAAGCTGAGCTAGATTCTACTTTGGGGGAGTCTGCTCCCTCGCCCTCGTTTACAACAATAAAATATTGGGTGGCAGAGTTTAAACGAGGCCGTACGAGCTGCCAAGACGAACATGTCAGTGGTCGACCAAGTGAGGTGACCATGCCAGAAATGGTGGAAAAAATCCACAAAATGGCATTGGATGACAGTCAACTCAAAGTGCGAGAACTAGCAGACATGGTAGGCATTTCAAAAAGTGCTGTACATCGAATTTTAACTGAAAATTCGAACATGAGAAAGCTGTGCGCAAGATGGGTGCCGCGTTTGCTCACAATGGGACAAAAACAGCATCCTAAGGATGATTCAATAGAGTCTTTGGCAATGTTTCGCAGCAACAAAGCCGAGTTTTTGCGTCGATTCATAACCATGGATGAAACATGGGTCCATCACTTCACACCTGAGACGAAAGAACAGTCGAAACAATAGACTGAAAGGCGAAAACAGTTCCACCTGCTGGCAAGGTCATGGCGTCAGTTTTTTGGGATGAGCCCAGGAAAAACAATCAACGGCAAGTATTACGCGAACTTATTGCAGCGCTTGAGTGATGAAATCAAGAAAAAACGGCCACATTTGGCGACGGTCACAAATCCGTTATTACGATGGCCAAAATCAATGAGTTAAGGTTCAAATTGCTTCCTCACGCACCCTATTCGTCAGATTTAGCCCCTCGGATTATTTTCTCTTTCCAAACTTAAAAAAATAGCTTGGTGATAAGATTTGCCAACAATGAAGAGGTGGAGTCTGCAGTTGATGGCTATTTTGAGAAGCTCGACAGTTCTCACTATAAACAGGGGATCGAAGCTCTTGTACATTGCTGGAAAAAGTTTATCAAGCTAAAAGGAGACTATGTTGAAAAATAAAGATATGTTTTACCTAATTTTTTGTGTCTTCTTTGTTAGGTCGGGTACTTCTAGGACTACCCTCGTACAAAGAGTGTAAAAAAAAATTAGTTACGATTGATGCAATCGATGTATCCGTAACTATCGATACGTGGACTTAAACATTCACCAAATACAAATAATTCACCAGCGGACGCAATTATTGCTTTTCGACAGTATATCGAGCCTCCAAATTCCAACCCGTTTCACTTTTGGGTCAACAACTGTATATATTATTTCGATATTCCGAAAATAATTTATCACAAATAGTTCCGTATTTGTCAGCTCCGAGAAAATGTCTCTGGCTGTCGAGAAGTCCATCTCTGAAAGAAGCCCATTAAAGCAGAGAAATGTAAACTATTTAATACAGTAGAGCGTTGTTTATCCGAAACGTCGGTTAACCGAAAGCGTTCCAGTCGGACTGTGTCGTGCCAGAGTCGGTAGATTAACGTTAATCTACCGACTTTGGTCGTGTTGAACGCTTTTGATACTAGATTAACTTCCAAAATATAATTTTTTTGTTTTATATTTTTCAATTTATTTTGTTTGTACAAAATAAAGAAATAATTTTTAACGATATTTATTTAGCCACTATTATTATTTTAAAAATTTACATTACTTAACATCGACGAAAATTCAACGCAAAGCGACACGCAACAGAGAAAAATTTCAACATGGAATAGATTAATATATTTTTTCGCACAATCTGTTATCCGAAGAACCCGTCCCCATTTGATTCGGATAACCGACGCTCTACTATATTTTTGAAAACAAATAAGTTTTTAATTGAAATATAGTTTGTTTATTAAATAAATCCGAATGTTTACTATCTGTCCTTATTTGATGTCCACCAGGTTAGCAATGTATTGTAAACCGGATAACCGGTAATATCACTGTACTATCGATGTTTTGCATAAAAATACCGATAGTATCCGAACACTTCCTTTTATCTGATATTTGACGCGAAGATCACGCTGTATTGTGTTGAAATTATATTTCATATATTAATACAGTAGAGCATCGATTATCCGACTCAATTAGGGACTCAGGATGGTCGGATAACTGAAAAAATACATTATTAGTATAGTATACTGTATTAGTATATCGCTATTAACCAACTTCGCATTGAATTTTCATCGATGTTAAGCCTAACAATTTTTTAAAAATAATAATCGTCGCTATCGTATCGTTAAAAATTATTTTATTGCTCACAAAACAAAAGAACCACTCATAATTAGAAAATTAAGTCTCGTTTAAATACTGGCCTCTTTTCTATGGTCGAGCCGACATTGCCAGCTAAAACGCAAAACTAACAAAATTATTATTAAAGTCGTCAAGACAGCCAAATATTGTAGTGCCACATTACTAGACATTTGAAATTTGCCGACTAGAACGGTCGGTTAACCGATGTGACGGTTAATCGGAGGTCGGATAATCGATGCTTTACTGTATTTTAAAATATTTTTTCTATAATTTATTTTTGTGTATATTACAATATATTATTTCCAAAACATTTTAATACTGATTCATGTTCTGGGAATGTGAAATGTAACAAAAATTCAAAACATTGATATTTTATTTTTATATTATAACAATAATTATGAATATTCTAGTTTCTATTGCTAACAATCATTAATTACACTAACATATTTTTCGTTTCTGCAGAATATTTCTCTGCATTGCTACATTTATGGTTCATCCCTCAAAATACCGTAATATAACGTAATGCTTGCCCAAATTTAAATAATACATATAGAAAACGTTGGGAAGACAAATATTTCTAAATTTATTAAAATATAATATACAATTGATTCCACAAATTTACTATTTTCTTACAAGATAGTTTAACTATATTTTGTATACATATACATTATAATTGTATTTTAATAATTACGCAATTTGTTACTGTTAAAATTTTGTACGTTGTGCATACAATAACTTAAATACAGTTTATTGTAATCTTAGCATTAAATAACTGATGATAATATCTATCAGAAATAATTTAGCCTTTCCAAAACATGTAAAACTTTACTTATTGAAATCAGTTTCAATTATAGTTATATTTTTAGATAAAAAGGCATTTTTTAAGTTTTTTCTTATGTTATCAGATTCGACATGTAGATGAGATTGATAAAGATAAATGATCATGATTGCACAATCTTAACAGGTGCTTTAACCATTACTTAATTTATTTCATGCATTGTTTTAATCATTTTCTTAATGTATAGTACAGTAGTTTAAATTGCTAACATTTTTTGGTTCAATTATATGCTAGCTGTTGGTAAAGATGAAATGGCATCACAAAAATTGCAAACAAACAATACTGGCTGAACTACTATTGTTTAATTATAATTAATAAATTCAAGTTATGCCTTTTTAATTGTTTCAGCATGCTCTTATAATGTCAGAATCAATAAATCCAAAATTTCCCTTTGTAGACTTATTTACTTAAGCTTGGTTTAAATAAAGTGGCAACTCATGACATCTAATGTTGGGTCGCTATTATAAGAAGACATGTGGCATTCAATATAATAGTTTTGATTTCATATAATGTATTGATTGGCACTGGTTTTGATTTAAGTTAAAATGAATGTTTTTATCAATTTTTATCAAAACCAGTGCTGATCAAAACAATTCCATTAAGGTTGCATGCCTTTCTGTAACAGCACCCCCATATTAGATGCCAAATCCATCACTAAACAAAGCAGAAGCAACCAACATGTCAGGCAAAACTCACTTGTGACTAAGCTACTATAACTTATTCCACTTTGTTTAAATGATAATGCTTCGGAGACATAGATGTGTGTTGTAGAATCAGAAAAACTGAATTTTTATGGTAGCAAATGCAAGGACTAATTGGCTTAAAGCATTATTTGACATGTAATGCTGCTTGTATTTTAAAATATGGCAGTTGCGAGATCAAAAAACTATTTGCTAAAAACTTATCAGCCAATAACAGTATATTCAAAAATATGAAAATCTAGAATTATAAACATCTAAACCAGTGCTATGGAAGACCAGTACTTGTCCACAAATAGTTTATTACTGGGCCACAACAAGATTTCAGTTAAAATTTCATAATTGGGCTGCAATTTGAAAAAATTGTAGACCTATAAATTCCCAGTCGTTTGTTCATCTGTCTTTCTGTAATTTTGAGAATGGAGTTAGATAGATGAAAGACGAGACCATATATTGTAACCATAGGAACAGGAGAACTACATATGAACTTCTGATGCAAACCAGAAGTCATGTTATTTCAATTCAAAAAATTTTTCCCCAAAAGGTGTTAGATGACAGACACAACTCTATTGTTAAAGGAAAAGTATGATGTACAGGGGCAAGACACTACTAATTTGACGTGGAGAGCATACATTTTAAATTAAATAAATAAAAAATGTGATTAAAAATTGCAGACATGCATTGTGATGTCACAAATAATTTATTAATATAATATATAAAACAAGCAAACAATTTAAAGTCTTGAATGTTATAAAATAATGATTTTAAAATACTTTTAATCTTTCCTTATTATTTAAACATTTAGGAATAGATTGGCAATTGAAATCAGCCCAGGAAATTAATTGAAAATGGCCCACAAACCATTTTTTTTCAAAATGATTAAAATGAAAATTTGTTGTTGTATTTTTCTTAATAATTCAGTCAAAATTAAAATAAACCTGAATGTCATTCTCTCCATTTTATAATTATTTTTATTTAATTTCAAAAATACTGGCCTGTGAGATATTAGAAAGGGAAAAAACTGGTCCAGGAACACAAAGATTGAGAAATATTGATTTTAAACCACAGGTTCTCAAACTTATTTCGACCATCGCCCACTTTGAGATTAAAAAAATCTAGTGCCCCCATATTTTTTAACTTATCTTTTTACATTACCATCCGTTGTGTATCTTAAAAATAGTTATTGCAAATATAATGTTTAAACATGCATTATTATATGGATAAAATAGATAGAAATAGGATATGGGTCACACTCTGAGAAAAAAGAATGTTTCAATGAGAAGAAATAAAACTCATATTTAATCACTGAGCTTTCAACTTCTTCCCTGAAAGCCTCCAGTGCCCACAAAGGGGCATTATCGCTCACTTTAGAAAGGATGATTTAAACTATCAATATTATAAGAAAGGATTAAGAGATAAGTGCTTATGAATGCTCTTCAAACAAATAGATTATTTAAAAAAGTAGTGAAAATTTCTTGAAGCTAGATTAACATAGAATATAAATAATCGATTTCAAATTTTTTGTTTAGTATAGCAAATAAAGTTAAAATAATTATATTTTTAAAAAATATTTGATAAACAAGAAAAATCTCATTAAAGTATTTCATAGATCAGCTTTCAAGCTTGCAAGCTTACACAGTTACATCAGAGAAGTTTGAATCCACTCAAGCTTGCTTAGTGTAAATGTTTAAGCCATTTATAATACAGGTTTGCATGTAATATGATGTTGACTGCTTATGTTTTGTGTAAATCAGGGTTCTCTTCTACTTAATGTTATCATAATACATAAATGCCAGAATGATTAGAAGTGAATTCAACTGTACCAATTATTTACATAAGTAATACTGTATATAATTAATAAATTATTACAAAATTTTTTATATCTGACATAAACAACAACCCAACTTATTTATCTCCAAATGATCCACTGATTTGTATTTAATTTATTTACTGGCCTTAAAATATCCTGATGGGTAATTTGGCAGATCAGATTATTAACATCAGCAATCTAATTTCTACAAATAATGATTTAACATGAAAAAGTTAACAAAACTATTTATATAAAATACAATACATAATTAAAAGGAATGCATGATTAAATTATAAATTTACAAACTTTTTATTATTTTCTTTTTTTTTAAATAATTTCAAAGAAGGGTGTAAACTTCATTATTAATTAATAGAGATTTCACATAATGAATCTAAAGTTATTTTATCAGATTTATGTTTATTTTCAGTTGACAGTTCAGATAAAAGTGGACTATTTTGATATGATGATGAACTACCTGTTAAAGATGGAGTATAACTGTATGTAATAGATGGATCATCAACTTCATCTTCAGAACCTTTTACAACGTGAAGGCTGGGAGTGCAACATACCATCTTTGAGTTGTGTGCCACAGTATTATTACCAGTAACATCAAAACAAATTTGACAGTCACTATCACCACATGGTTTTTCAATGCTATTCTGTGCATCAGTTTTGGTATTTATTCTAAGAAATAAAAATTAGCTATTACAACTTAAATCTACATTAAATTATATTTTACATGAATATTTATTATAAAAATTATTATAACAAATGGTAAGACAAATATCTCAATCTCAAATTATATATATGTTATGGTAAAGTGATTAATCCAGTAATTATATTAGGGTCAGTCAAATGAAAACGAGAAAGATGGGAAAAAAGTAAGTAAACTGTTTATTATTTCAAAAGTAATTGCCATAACTTAAAACGTTTATCCCACTGTGAGACAAGACGATCAATGCCTTCATAGAAAAATGTTTGCAGTTGCCTACGGAACCATGATTGTACTAAGGCGAGCACCTTTTCGTCCAAAGCAAATTGATGGCCACGAATGTCTTTCTTCGGGGCTCCAAAACTATGGAAATCACATTGGGAGAAATCAGGACTGAATGGAGGATGTGTAAGGGCTTTCCAGCGAAACTTCTGCAGCATAGTCAAAACAGCCTTGGAAACATGTGGGCAGGCATTATCCTGCAACAGAATGATGCTGTCTGTCAACATTCCTGGGCGTTTGGATTTGATGGCACGCTTCAATTTTTGCAAAGTTTCCATGTACCGCTGTACGTTAATTGTGGCGCTGTGTTCCAGAAAGTCAATGAGCAGCGGACCTCCATAGTGATGTCAGATGCACACACGACTCGCTGACCTCACTTTGAGCACTCTAATAGACAAATGGCACAGTGGTGAACGTTCACGCTGTTCCTTCCTGATTCCCAATTGAGGGAACACACCAACCTGCATTACCAACTTCCGTGCCACACTAGTTATATAGTCTGTCTCGTTTTCATTTGACTGCCCCTAATACATAATCACCAGTTATTATGTGTAATCACACAATTTTGGTAAATGTGATATTCTTATATTGTGAATTAATCACATTTACTGGTGATTATGCATACTCACCAGTTCATAATGGTAAATATGATAAATCATACTTAATCAAATTTACTGGACATTATGCATAATTGCCAGCTTAGGACAGTTTTATTAAGTACCCATGTTGTCACTGTTCTTTTTGTATGCTTAAGCTATGATTAGTGAGGTTGTAGCCAAAGTTTTCATCTCTAAAATACAAATGTCAAGCACTATCTTGTAAGCGGCACTCAACATTCGTGTTTTAGAGATGAAAACTTTGGCTGCAACTGCGCCATTGTATCCTCAATAGTGGTGCAATGGGTAAAGGCCCAACTAACGATCTAAAAAAGCAACTAATTTATATCTAAATGGATCATTTAAGTATGCTGGAATGAATAAATGAATGTATTCCAGTTTATAATATACATTGATATGTATGCCCTGTTTTTTTAAATTTTAATATCTAAAAAAAAAAATGAAGTGTAGTGTTGCTATGTTGTTCAACTTTCAGGGTATACAGAACAATTTCAACCATACAGATTTGTGTTAATTCTGTTAAAAAAAAAAAAAAAAAAAGGTGTATATCTGGTTTATTTCACCAAATAATGAGTATATCATCTATGTATCTATTATGTAATGTAATATTTTGGGCAAATTCCAGCATTACTTTGCTTTCTATGACTAATTCACATAGGTCTCCAGAAACAGTTAACAGATGACAGATTCAGAAAGGATTTAATATACATAGGAGCCACAAACAGATCTCTTAACAGCAGGATTAAAGAACACAGATATGATATTGAGAAAGGGAAACAAACAATAATGCTTTCCATATATACCTCAGAACCAGAAATTAAAGTTAAACTAGAGAGTATTAATTAAATTGTTGAAGATATTACAGATATTTAAAACAGCTCTCAAAATGGAACACATTAATTTAAGGGATGCAGTTTCATTATCAATTGCTTGGAAAGCTTTTTATGATAATCCAAAGAAAAAAAAAAGAGTTTATTATAACAACTCAATTGAATAATAGGGTATTAATATAAAAAATTTATATTAATTATATTGTAATTGTTTACAATATAATTTATATTGTAAAGTTTAATTTAGTTAAATTTCAAAAATAATTTAAATTTTGAATTGAGTTCGAATGTAGAAAGCTATAAAATGAGCATTCTAAATGGAACATGCATAACTGACCTGAAGCAGGGTGGTCAAGCTGTTCAAAAACATTTGTCATTTGTAATGTACTACTTAAATAAAGCAAAGGTTATCTATGTGATTATTATTTGAACTTTAATTATGGATTGGAAATTTTGCTTCTTTATATCTATACTAGCTGCAAGGACCTGCTTCGCTGGGTTTTTAAAAAGTAACGATAGTGAAGATTAAGATAATTTCATTATAGCCAATCTTACCTGTTTTCACAGAATGCAAGAATTAGGCCCCCCATTTCCAGAGTAATTAGAGACCTGGTCCCAATTCTATTTCTGAACGTCTCCTGTTCACGTCCAGTCAAACAAACTATTTTCAACGTTTTTGGAACGTTTACAATCGTTCTATAATCAAACCAATATTCAAATTTTATGTTTGAATTAAATTCAAACAAATTTGAACATAAAATTCGAAATAGAGAACTACTTTCAACCACTTTCAAGCCCATATCTCCCGCACCCTTATAGCTATCGAGATGCAACCACCCTGGTGCACGAATGGAGACTTGGGGCTACTACCACATACAAACACCATTCATGTGCGATGTGTAGTTTTGGCAGAAAGTGAAATATAGGGACGCACACGTCCATTTATATATATATAGATATGTCATGTAGAATTAGATTATTGTGTACAACAATTACTGTATATATACTTTCTATATTTAAATAATTTGTTTGATGTAAATAAACTATTCTGAATTAAAAAATTAGAATAAATTCCTTTCTGAGAAGCTTTAATATTCTTCTAATAACAGTTGTATTTTTTCTAAGAAAATTCAGCTTACATATACACAAACTCTCAACATGAAATAAAAAAAATTGACTTAATAGTACAGCATGTCCAAGAAAGATCTTTATCATTCTAAACATTAATAACAAAAAATAAAACAGGTGAAATGAAATGCAGTTTGCTGCAAAAGAATGAAGAAATCTAAGAGTTTTTTCTGGTATCAATTGCCTGAGGTAGATGGTGCTAGTTGCTTGCCAGTTGTGATAAGGACTCATACCTTGGCCTCTGCGATTGCCCGACATAACTCCACTGGATTTCTTTTTTTAGGGTTATGTTAAAGACAGGGTTTATCAAACAACTGTTTCTGATATATCTGTTTTAAAGGAAAGGATACAATTAGCAATCCCCACTGTTACACTGCAAAATGTTAAAAAACACTTGGAGGGAAATCAAGTACAGACTCGACATTATTCATGATACTAACGGAACTCATGTACAGTACAACTACATTAAAGGTACTGTAAAAAAAAAAAAAACTGTTAGCTTTCTTCATTCTTTTGCATTTCATTTCACCTGTAAGTATTTTTGTTATTAATGTTTAGAATGATAAAGATCTTTCTCAGACACGCTGTATTGTGAGTTACAGAAATTACCATTATTTTAATGAGGTCATAAACATTGGAATACAATGCATATACTGTATCTATTTTTATTTCTTAGGTACATACAAATACAAAATGAAAGATTCTTTCATTTCAAGTTATTGTGAGTCAGTTGTGTGTGTATATTATATGTAAGCTGAATGTGTATCATTAACGAATAAAATTTGTTATATGAATTGACATTAATGATCTATTATTTCCTGTTCAACAACACATTCAGTGAACTCAAGTGCTTGAAAAGCATCATCTTGTTTCAAATGTGTGACATAGCTTCCAGAAAATCTCTCTGAAAATTTAAGAAAAAGCACAGTCTATAAGATTTGATTGATCAATTTGCATTTAAGAATTAGATCATCTCTTTAGGCACAAAATGTTTGTAGAGTCAAACCTTGGTTCTTTAACATAATTCGTTCCTAGAAGTTGTTCTAAAACAATTTTCCCATAAGAAACAATACAAAATGTTTCAATCCATTCTTGATCCTCAAAATAAAGCCTTTTTTACCTTTTTAGTTGTATTCATTACCTCTCTAAAAGATGTTCATTAAAAGTTCTTGCATTTAATTAGTACTGTCAAATATGATGCTGGTTGTCAATTGTGCACTAATGAGAAATAATAATAAAATTATATTTAATAAATTTTTGTTATTTAATTTGACTTAAGCACTATTAAACAGGAATTTTTGGATGCCATTTATATTATGTGAATGTCAATTAATGTGGTTTTTATTAATTTATTTGATTTAGATTAAACTGCAACTCATACTGAAAAACAGAATTAGTATCTTTCCTACATGCACATCGAAATCTAATTTAAATAGTAACGTCATCGATGATTTGTATCACGTCATCTAATGATGCAAGGCAATTCACTACCACTAACCTCCAAATCAGTAGTCATGTCATTGATTGGTTGGGCTCTCAACTTTCTTTAACATAAGTATAAGGATCATCTGTCTCTCTAATCTGTGGTCAGCTCTTGCCAAGTAGCTTGTTTGGCAACTGGTGCAATTACAAGTTTGAAATTCTGTTTGTGAACAGATTTGTTTGAAAAGTGAATTGTTCAAAAACTAAGGTTTGATTATATATTTTTAATAAATTTGTATTATGACTTTAGATGTAATACAATGCCAAGTAGCTTTGTATACTTTTCACATATACATAATTAAACAATTTGTTTTTATTTCAGTCATCTTAATATAATCTTAATTAGCAATTTAAAAAAGCAAATCATATAAATTTAGACATTAGATAAATTTACAAAACTTTAGATCTTGAGTTACAAAAACTTACTCTCAAAAATGTTGACTTATAGACATACACAAATGCATTATGTTTATAGGAGTTAAACTTTCCACCCCTCAATGTAACTTAGAGAGTCAAATTAAAAAAATCAACTTACTGACAGTCAACTGTATATGTCAGTTGACTTTATATTTTAACCAAAAGAATTTATTTACATTTAGTTTGAAAAACTGAGTTCTCTTATAGTGAAATTTCTATTTCAATTATTTCAGACTATATTTTAGCTAGTTATTGATTTGGTTTAAAAGTAGAGTGTAAGGTTATCATCTACTAATGTTAATAATTACTTTAATTTTTGAATTAAATTTAATAATTTAAAATTTTATGGGAAAAAAAATCTATCTGGTAGGACTCAAAAATCACTTCTGTTCCTCATGCAAATGTGTTACATTACCTGGAACTCTGATTGATTGTTGCTTGTAAACCAATTAATTTGATATATATATAACCATGCAGGCCACTTGCTACACCATCTTGTACTAGTTATTAATATTAATACAAGATGACAACCTATCTATCTTTAGATCAAATTAATTTTATATAAAAAATTAATAGTTAGCTAAGGTATAGCCTGAAATAATCCAGCATTTATAATTTGATTACAAAAAATTTGAGCCTTGTTTATATATATATATATATGTTCATTTAATTAAAATACTGTTTAAACACTAAAATTTACATTTAGAATATTTCATAATTTATAAAGTATAATTGAAGAGCAGCATACACAAACTTCTAATTATTGAGGAATGTTGTTGATGAGCACCTAAGCTAAAAAATTTTTTATTTTAATACTTCTACAAAACTCTTATACAATTTGAATTTGTGAGGTCTCAGACAAGGTCCGAAATTGCATAAAATCATGGAATTCTTATGTTTAAATTATAACGATAGACTAAATATGAGAAAGAGAAAAAAAATCCTTTATTTAAACAACATGGCACAAAATGTAAGCAACAAGTCCCAGGATGACTTTAACACGTGTTAAACAATCTGTCAATGTCAAACTGAAAGGTAAAACTCTGACACAAGTGCTCAAACAGGTAAAACTGACTCGAGCGCTCATAAATACTCATTCTAGTAAAACAATTTCAGAAAAGGGAAAAGATTTGAAGGATATAAAAACAATCGCATATGATCGTTAACATTCCAAGACAACAGAAATCACAAACAACAGGCTAAATTATGAGCACGAGTCTTATGATTTTATCAACAATCTCCAAGCATAGTCAACAATAAGGTGTCAATAGACGCCTCGAATCGGACCTTTCCCGTGACCCAAGTTGGTCTCGGTTTTCATCTGGAACCAAATGAGAGACCAATTGGGAAGCAAGGAATGGGACGAGGGGCCAATTGGAAATATGGATAGCGGGAGAAAACCTATAAAAATTGGAAAAAAAAAGGAGAAGTTCTGCCAATCGTTATCTTCTCAATCTATCTTAATTTTCTTCACATTTTTACTAACCCAGCTATCTAACCCTTTGGGCACTAATAGATCTAAGTTTTAGGTATAGACCTTAAATATGCTTAGATTAAGTTTTCTTTAATTGTTTTCTGAATGATTTGAGCATTTTCATTTGGGTTGTATCATTTTATTTTTCACATGTAAAGAAAAAAATTTTTGTCCAAAAAAGTATTTTGTATGTCATTAGTGAAAGATACTGTTAATAAAAATCTGAAGAAAATTTTTATCTATTTCAAATTTTTTCCTAGCATAACACTAGGATTGAATCTGGGCAAGCAACCCCATGAATTTTTCATGGGCAATAAAGCTCAGATAGGTCAATTCCATTCTTGAACAATTAGCCAACTCCATTTATGGAGTATGGATGGAAAAAAGTTTAATGCTCACATGGTGGAAAGAGAAGAGAAATTTGTATTTGCTCTAAAAATTTTATTAGTTTCTTATGAGTTAAATATTACTTATTTTAATTTATAACTTATTTTAATTGCTGAGTTTTTGACTAGTATATCATTACACAATCATCATTTATGTTGTATCGTGTTAATGTATAGGACATTATAATTTTGCCTAATTTCAAAAGGATCTGATCAATGTTGCTCATAATGAATCTAATTTGATCATTTTTGTGCATTATGAGTACAGGAATGATCAAAACTAAGTTCAGCTGTATAACCCAAATCAAATATACTGATATTATATAAAGAAAATACTGTCAAAATCAAATGATCTTATGTCTATTAATTTGAGAGTTAACTAATATCAGAAAAGTTATCAAAATTTAAATGAAAAATACCATATATACATACATATATTCTGAAATGCATTAAATTCTGATAAATAATACAATAAATTTATGGTAGTCAAGAATAAACCAAACTTTTATTATGTTAACAGATCACCTTCAATCACATAATGAGCTGGATTTATCATGCTACAGTTTAGCTAATTAAATATACAACTTCTATGTAATTTGGAGGTATGCAATTAAGTTTCCATCTTTTCATATGAAACATGAAAACTTTCCATATGATCATATTAACATATATGATCATATGGAAAGTTTAGGGTTAGCCTGGAATCTCCCATTCTAACATGAATGGAGGATTCCAGGTTAACCCCTTTTCCAAAAACAGGATGGTAAATAGTTGAGAAAATTTGTCAAAATCTTCTAACTTGCAATTAAATTAATTTAGCTTATCTTTCCAGTGGCTGAAGATATAACTTGATTGGAATTTTAGCAGGGTTTATTAAATACAAAAATTATTACATGGCTCATGGGCCAACAATGGAGTTAGGCATAAAATCAACTATGATACATTAAGAATATGTCTATCTATTTATTAAACCATAACTATAATCATCATTTACACATAACGAAGTATGCTAAATAAAACTGAGAACAAAATAAGTAGTATCAATATGAATACAAATGAGAGGACTTCTAATCTAACCATTAACTAGACTGGAGAGTTTACATAATACAGTAGAACCTCGAAAACTCGGCTCTCGATAACCTGGCTCTCCGGATAACTCGGCCACACCCTGGCAGGGCAAAAAAATCCTTAGTTAATTAATTTTAATTATAGACAGCTTTATAAAAGTATAAAAGCTCTAATAAAGTATTTTTCTAAGGTCTGTCTTATCAGGTAAATTACTGTACACAGTGTATTCATTAATTTTCATTTTCATGTAGTAAAGGCTCTATGCCTTCATAAAGGACGTACTTTTCCTTTGTTTAAGGGTATTTGGGCAGTTTATTCTCTGTTATATTCTCAAGTAAACAATACATACAAGTACAGTACAGTATTTTCTGAGGAAAC
>NW_019384629.1:991066-1000017 GCF_000671375.1 Centruroides sculpturatus
AATAAAAAATTATACTTCAGATGTTAATTTAGTATCAAAAACGTAAAATATTTGAGTAGCCCAAGACATAGCCAAAGATTGAAGCGCCACAGCACTGGCAAAATTTAAATTTGCCGACTGGAATTCTTTCGGATGATTGACGTTTCGGATAATTGACTTTCGGAAAATCGACGCTCTACTGTACTGTAATATAAATCTTTTAAATTCAAAAGTTAAAATATTCTAAAAATAACTTTATCTCCAATGCAAAGATGAAAAATTTCAGTTTTCAGATGTTATACATATTGACAGAAGACAAGACTATAAAAACAAATAAAATAAAGCATTATAAATATTTTTGACATGTACAAAATATCATTGTTACAAATTTAAAACTGGGACTACAGCACAAAGAATACTTTTATATTTTAATGTTTAAATTTGTTTAAAGTTTTGCATAATGGTTTGCAACAGGAATTCCCAACCTGATGACCAGAGATCCCAAACAGATTACCTAGGAGTCAATTACTAAGGGTCATTTGGAAGTCGTTAAAAAGAATTAATAAAAATAAATATGTATTTATTTAAAAGTGTAACAACCACTAATATGCTTTTAAAGTTAATTTAAAAGTTATGTTTTACTTTACTAAATATAATTCAAAATTATTTGTTTATGTTTATTTCATATATATGCAATTTGTTCTTATTTCGTATCAATAGAGAAAGGAGTCAGCAAATTAAAATCAAATTCTGAAGAGGGATCATGTGAAAAACTTAACACAAACTGGAACCCATTGAAATAAAGCACACAAGAAACTTTTCTCATTCCAGAAAATATATATATAAGAAAGAAATGTTTTTGACCTGATTTATAGGCTTACATCAGGTTCACTTACATTCTTAATAAACATTCTTTTTTGAAATTGAGAGTACAAAAATGCATTTGACTAACCTTTTTTAAAAATGCAACTTTTATGTTTGACCTGAAGGTCCAGCTGGAATGATTGAAAATGTTAGTCATTACCAAGGTAATAAGTTACTGGAGAATTGTTTAGAAAAGAAGATTTTACAAGAAGGTTTGGAGCTATAAATATTCCTGATACAAAGTTTTCAATATTTCAGTTTTATGAACAAACTATTTTTTGAAGTACTGTATATAACTGATTTTGATAGTTATTAGTATAATGTGAACCAAAACAAATAACTTGTAGTTCAAAAACTGCATAACATCTTTTTAGAAGGTAATGTAATCATTTAATTATTATTTGCAAATACTTTCATTATATAAATTGTTATAACATTTTTGTTGTTANGTATTTTCTGAGGAAACACTTGTACTTATTTTTTTTAACCCCATTCCCGATAACCCGGCATTTTAACAAACTCGGCCACCCTTCGGTCCCCATTAGGCCGAGTTTTCGAGGTTCTACTGTACTATCATATTACCTGATGTTCACATACATCTGAAATGGAGTGTTGAGAGTCCTTGGTTGGAGAACTAGGAGAGGGATGACTAAAGCATTGGGTGCTCAGCAAGGGTGCCAAAATGAGCATTGGCTGAACATTTGACATCCAGTACAAACATCAGATGAGAGCAAGTTGGAATGTGACCTTTCACTTTTTATACTAACCTTCATCCAATAGAATTATTCAAATATTGATCAAATATCATCTTCCAACATGAGGAAGTCAGGTGGTCTTGTGGATAGACAAGTGAGACATTGCATTCAAACTATCATTTTAAGAGGAACTAAACTGTTTTTCTCCATGAATCAGAAGTGCTTCCTTTTACAAAGAAGAAAAACATGGCACTGTCAGTTTTTATTAAAGTAAACCTAACAAATGGCACAAAAGAAATAAAAAAATTTCAATATTGTAAAATCCAAGTGCAAATTTGAGACCCCACACACGTTTAATCATATAAAAAAAATATCAAATAACTGAGTTTGCACTTAAAAATTGTGAAATTTTGTATGGAGGATTTCCTGATTTCTCAAACCATGTTAGAGTAAAACCAAAAGTTGTGTTGTATGGGAATATCCCTAATTTTCAAATTGTGTTAGAGTAAAACTATGTAACTATAGTTAATTTTCATCATTTCCATGCTCTTCTGCATTTACAATAAGTTTTCATTTTAATGTTGCATCATAATGTTGTCTTCCCAAAAGCATTTTAAACATTATAAACAAGTTTAAATTACAGGCTCATTACCATGAAGCTCATTTAAATCAACGTAATCATCATGCAGTATAATCAAAAATGTTTATTATTGCACCAAATGCACTACTTATGATGATTACTAATTATTGTTTTGAACTGCAAACATAAGACATTTTTCTGTTTTATATAAGTGTCTCTTATGCCTAACAAGTTCCACCCTAGTCATAATGGAATGACTGGTATGGTTGTTAAGCCCAGGGAAAATGGAAGAAAAGAGGTTGATGGGAAGTAGGTTCTTCTCAGAGTTGGTGTGTGAAGGGTGGTTCGTGAGCATGGAAGCAGTCACCAAGTAGATGAGCGAGAGGAAGTGGAAAATGATCATAGTGGATTGTAAAATGAAGGTGCGAGGGAGTACTTTAAATAGTGGAATGAAGATATCCAATGAAATTTCAAGTCTGAGAAAAGGTTGTGAGGATTTAAAATCAAATTCTTTGTCTCTACCATGCAAATCTCTAACAAAGAAGGATTCTTAAGATTATTGTCAAGATTCTAATGTACTACGCAAGAAACCCTTGATGCACTGTACATCCTTCGGGATAAAATTGTCAGCAAATTAACTTATTATTCCGTTACATTTTGGTTTGGTGCCTTTGTCTTGTTTCACCCAAGAGCAGTGGATAAACTCTGATTTATTCTGTTCACTTGTTCCTTTTATTGGCCCATCGTAGAAATTAACAATTTTTTTTTCTTTTGCTTTCGATTTGTTCTATCCCCAATCTCACATAAGTAAAAACGGATTGAAAACAAAGGCATTTTAGAATTGAAAAATAAGATTACTGTTTAAATTTAAAATAATTATTAATTCTATTATAAGCTGTTAGTTAATGAGAAACTACTTATTCTATATCATAAAATTTTTAAGATTTAAAACTTAATATCAATTAATATAGACAGATTACATAAAATTACAAATTCAATTTTACTTATTTCTATCCAGTAAATGCTACAAATAATTCACACTATCACAAACAAAAGATTACTTGAATCTAAAGAAAACATTTTGATTGGCACTATTTTGATCAAGTTAGAAATTTTTTTTATGAAAAATTATTCAGTATGTTAGAAAAACATTAATCTTACACATTAGTATGAAACAATATGAGATCAAAAAGACCATTGAGCTGTGTAATAAAAGTTCAGATTAATTTGTGATGAAAGTTCTATTACAATTTGATTTTTCAATACAAGGAACCAGCATATTAAAGCTGTATGACACAGTTTCAACCATGGCCTGTTCATAATGTTATCATTTATCATGGGCAATAGACAGAAAATAATACTCTGATGTATATTACTGAGAAATTTTAGAAGTCAAGGACTGGATTTGAATCAAGAAAGTGACAGGATGACACTTGTTTATACTGTAAGTCAAAAAAAACTTTGAAAATTCACCTGACAATAAAAATATAAAGAAAATGTTTTAAAATGTTAGATAAAAATTTTCTTTCTTTATACTTTTATTGTCAGGTGAATTTTCAAAAAAAAAAAAAATATATATATATACACACACACACTCTTTTCAACATGCAAAAAAAAATTAAAAACCTAATCTAAATGTATTTAAAATCTATATTTAAAACTTAACTTTTAAGATTATATCTAAAAGGGTTAGATCTATTACGGCCCAAAGGGTTAGATAGCTGGATTAGTAAAAAAATGTGAAGAAAATTAAGATAGATTGAGAAGATAACGATTGACAGCACTTCTACCTTCCTTTTTTTCTTTACGAATTTCCTTTTTCTAAGAGGGTTTTTCTTACTTCTTCCATGCTACTCCTGGTCTGCTCATACATGTCTGTTGGCTTCTCTACTGGGTGATCTAGATTGAAAACAACAAAAAATTTTTTAAGGTGAAACAAATATTTTCATATGAAATTTGGAGATCTATTGACCCAGGTAATACTTTGTCAATGAAATTCTGTTAAGTCAATTCACAATGGAAATGGATTCTTAGTCCTCTTTCAAGTCTTCCCATGCTCACTATCTCACCACCTTCCTCTGACAGAAGTACATCCAATATGACCCCTTCTTCCTTGATACTGTCCCATGACCCTTCTTTTGGAAGTACTGCCTAAGGCCAACCAATACTAGGAAAAGATAGATTGCAAAAAAGAATGGTAGTAGTCCAATTGGAAGGGGAAGAGAGCCCAGAGAGAAAAAGAAAAAATGACTTGATCAAGTCACAATACAAATCATTTGTTATATCACCAAATAAGATATTCATAAAAATGTGTCATCAAATTCTGAAATCAGAAATTATAAATTAATACAGCATAAACAAAGCAATTTATGTCACAATAATTTTCAATTTGCTTAAATGAACAAAAGAATTTTTTACAGAAAGTTATATTAAAAAAAATATTGTCAGTTCTGAAATTTGTCATTAGGATGATTACTAAATAATTTGATATATATTTAATTTGATTACACTTTTAAAATGTGTGTAATGAATTTATAATAAAACTGTAGAAAAATTACCTTTCTGCTTTTGGTAATGGTTCAGAGTTACAAACATTTATGTCACCTCCAATCACTATAGATGATATTTCATCCATTGAAAATTTAGTTTGTGAAAACAGATGGACAGTTTTATTTGACAAATAAAGGGATATTGAAAAAACTCTGGGGGAAAAAAGTATCAATTAAAATAAATATTAATGAATTAATTTTAATACATATTTTAAAACTAATGTAAACAGAACTTATTTCGGACTTGTTATTATTAAAACTTAATTATTATTACATTAACAATATTTATAAAATCATAATCAAATTTAAATATTCAACTTAGCTGTTATTTCATTCTTCATATTTATAAAAGTCATTTGAAAATAAAAACTTGTAAAGTATTACATTTGACCTTTAGGACACATTAACACATTTGGTATTTGCCAAATGCTGAATGTTTGCTTTTTGCCAAAATGTTTGTCACTTGGCGAGCACATGTACACAATTTTTGGCGAGCATCAGTTCAATTTGGGAATGTTTATCCGAGATCTAGAAAATGGACAATTCTTAAGCAATAATTTGTGCTGCTGTTTTTTATAGTTCAAGTAGTTCAGTTCATATCTTAATGGAAAATAATAAAAAATAAAAAAAACAAGCCTAAAAGAAGATTGTGGATGTTATCACTTCTTCAAAACAGAAGAGTTTTGTTGTCTAACAAAAACAACACCCAGAAAAAACAATACATGTAAAGTAAAAGATAAAAAAGAAACTTAATTTGAATGATTATAAAATACAGGTACAAAGATTCCAGCTCAAAGGGTTTAGATTTACAGTCTCTCAAAATCCAATGGTTGGTAGAACAATTAAAAGTTATCACAACTAGAAGAAAAAGAACCTAACAATAATAATTATGTAAATTTTCCTTAACACTAATTCTCAATACTAATTTATAACTAGAAGAAAATATAAAGTAGGGGACAAGTAGTAGTGAAAATGACAGATAGGATAAGAAAGAATACCTGGGTACATGAAGGCCACGTGGGTGCTTCTTAAACATGTGAAGTTGCCGAATTGATGATAAACAAACATCAGTATTTATCAGATATGGGGTGAATGGAAGCGAGGTAGACAGCTACAGGTGCAAATAAACCTGTTTATTTACACTAAATCTTATTCTATAGTTCATCTTGTAAACCGTTGAAGCTGATCTGTAGAATCAATGGTCCCAGGGCGGTTGATTGAGATGTTTCACTGAGTGTTGGGAAGTCCAGTGATGAAGTGTCGAAAACCAAAACAGTCCAAGGCAGTAAGGTGAAGCACTGAAGACTAGTCAGATAACTCATAACATGAGATAAAGAAAAGTTTGCTTTTGTCCTTGAGATCCAGGCTTTAAAAGGATTCTTTCCCCAAATCTCTAGCTATGTGATCGGTTGGTTTCTTGTATCCAGGTAGATAACAGACCATTTTGGGCTATGAAGGGTCAAATTTGACACCACATTTTATTTGATCAAGAGTAATTAATTGCACTTTAAAACTCCTGCTCATATTTAACTATTGTTTCAAATTCTCGCAAGTCCAACAAATCTTCACACTAGATTTCCTTTTAAGGTTATTTAAAAACTTTTTCCCCCCTTGACTAATAATTTTATTCTTTCCTAATTTTATTTAGGTTTCTCTTCCAGTTTTTACAAGCGTTAGAATCAAAGCTCAATCCCTTGATTTGACACTTTTATTAAATTTTTAACACGTGAGCTCAAGTATCGCTTTGGCCTCACACACAAAATACTTGCTTCTGTTTTCCTTTTCTTTGGTTTTTGGGATTTTTTTTGTATATTTGATCTCAATAGCATGTCACACGTTAGGACTCATTAAGCTGATAGACTGGCTGTAACACACTAATTTCAACTGGGAAATTTTGGAGTTCCTGCTTGAAGTTCTAGCATTACCAGTCTCTCTGGCACTGGACACTGTAAAGTCTTTCTCCTTTTTGTGGTCTTCTTTCCTTAAGCACCAGGCCAAAAGTGACCCCCCTTCACCTTTTATGTGATCAGATAACCTTGTACTCATTGTACTGGGGATTCCAGGAAGTGGCTGTTACCTCCAAGAAAGAAGAATTAAGAAGATTAGAAAGTCTAGATTCAATTTATAAAAAAGAATCTTCCTGAATAGGGAAAGCCTCTTCCACATTGTAAAATACACTCTTATAATCCTTCTGGACATCCGGTTTATGTTCAAGTTCTTGTATTTCCTAAAGAACCTGAAAGTTGCAAAATTGATTGGTCATCTTGCTTATGTGAAAGGTGACGACATTGCTCATGTTATATCTTGACATATGCAATCAGATATGGACTGTTTAATTACAAGTCCTAGAAGTTAGAAAGAACAGGAAAAAATGTCAGAAGAACAAAAGCATACAATATGGTGTACAGTCACAAAGCAAATACAGCCTATGAACATCAACACACAATAAACAGGAATATCAAGATTGCAAAAGATCTGCCTTTTAACAGTCAACTCTTCCTATTCAGAAAATCAAAAACCACGAGGACACTGAACAGTTCCATAACTCAAGCAATGATGTGCTTTGAGGATCTGATTATGAAACATTTTTAAAAATGTTTAGTAAAAATAAACTGTTAACTCTTTGTTTAGCACCTTTAATTTAAAACTAGTTTTAAAACTTTTTTTATCCTTATCAAAAAATTAATTAATGACAGTATATTAGGAATGAAAAAACAAATAAATATCAGATAATCAAGAGACTAAAGTCAACTAAATATCTCAATTAATTAGAAGTTTACACAAAAAATGTAGGACCTGGTAAAACAGGATTTTTTAGGTTTATTTTACTGTTTACATTATTAATTTGCCCATAAGTAGTTTTTTTTTATTTTACACTGATAATCATATTTTAAATGCCCAATAAATACAATTGACAGTTAGCTGCAAACAACAACTAGATGATGCTGTAACTATTCTAAAATTGTCAGCAACATTTTTTCCAATAGTGCATAATTTTGTTGACAAAATCCCCCCCCTTTTTTTTTGAGGAAAATATGGCAACCTAAGCTCAATATAATTCAAAAATATTAAAGATAAGATGAGAAATTAATAAATGTCAAACAGATATGTTTGTTTGTTTTGTTAAGTTACAGCAATGCAATACTTGGGTAATCTGTCTAGAGCGATGCCTTCCAAGAGGTCTTTTTAAGGATAACTGGCCCCTATTCGTGTGTTACAGATGTGGAGAAAACCCTGAAAACTCCATGTGGTCAGCACGTCTGGTGAGGTGCGAACCCATGACCAAACTCCTATTGTTAAGGGAACAGAACCGCTTGACTACTGGTGGACCTCAAGCAGAAATGAATTAATGAGCTCATATTATGATGGGCTTTAAAACGCTGGAAAAAAAAGCTAAGAGTTAAGAAAGAGTTAACAATTTATTTTATACAAAACGATATTAATTTTCTTTTTAAATAAAATATCTACTGGTACAGTCGACCCCCCTATAAGATCATTGATTATTGCGTTTTATATGAATTCCATGTTGTACGAGTCACTTAGATTTTACAAATACGTGTACCAGGCTGTGAACGGCTCACGTATTTGTAAAATTTAAGTGACTCGTACAACATGGAATTCATATAAAACGGAATAATCAATGATCTTATAGGGGGGGGGTCGACTGTATATACATACTAAAAGTTTTGTTGAGAAACATTTTTAGATCACAAAGGTATAATCACAAGTACTTTCAATAATTCACATATCATCCAGGATTTGGAACACTATTCCAAATATTGAAGGCAATAATGTGTGAATTATTGAAAGTACTTGTGATTATACATTTGCAATCTTTCTAAGCTGTGATTATTTATAAAGTTCTTCAGATAGTTTGTAACATCATTTTTACAACAAACATGCAAACTACAAGTTTAATTTGTATTAGACAAACAGGATTACAGTGGAACCCCGGTTAACGAACGTCCTGGTTAACGACCAAATCGGTTAACGAACTTTTATTTTGCAAAAAATTTGTCTCGGATAACGAACGTAACGGTATTTTGTGTCAAATTTTAGTTGGTGTTAGGCATGCGTGAGTTAAGCATTGCTTTTCCGAGTGTTTGCGCTATGCTTCTTTTTTCAGTTTTGTGATTTATATATTTAATCAATATGGCATCCAAGAAAGAAAAAAGTCATAGTGGCAATAGAAAACGACAACGCAATATAAACGACAATGCGCTATCGCATTTGAGAAAAATTTTGATTAAAATAGTAAGACAATCAACTTTAGATCAATTTCTT
>NW_019384629.1:1001315-1009255 GCF_000671375.1 Centruroides sculpturatus
AATAAAAAATTATACTTCAGATGTTAATTTAGTATCAAAAACGTAAAATATTTGAGTAGCCCAAGACATAGCCAAAGATTGAAGCGCCACAGCACTGGCAAAATTTAAATTTGCCGACTGGAATTCTTTCGGATGATTGACGTTTCGGATAATTGACTTTCGGAAAATCGACGCTCTACTGTACTGTAATATAAATCTTTTAAATTCAAAAGTTAAAATATTCTAAAAATAACTTTATCTCCAATGCAAAGATGAAAAATTTCAGTTTTCAGATGTTATACATATTGACAGAAGACAAGACTATAAAAACAAATAAAATAAAGCATTATAAATATTTTTGACATGTACAAAATATCATTGTTACAAATTTAAAACTGGGACTACAGCACAAAGAATACTTTTATATTTTAATGTTTAAATTTGTTTAAAGTTTTGCATAATGGTTTGCAACAGGAATTCCCAACCTGATGACCAGAGATCCCAAACAGATTACCTAGGAGTCAATTACTAAGGGTCATTTGGAAGTCGTTAAAAAGAATTAATAAAAATAAATATGTATTTATTTAAAAGTGTAACAACCACTAATATGCTTTTAAAGTTAATTTAAAAGTTATGTTTTACTTTACTAAATATAATTCAAAATTATTTGTTTATGTTTATTTCATATATATGCAATTTGTTCTTATTTCGTATCAATAGAGAAAGGAGTCAGCAAATTAAAATCAAATTCTGAAGAGGGATCATGTGAAAAACTTAACACAAACTGGAACCCATTGAAATAAAGCACACAAGAAACTTTTCTCATTCCAGAAAATATATATATAAGAAAGAAATGTTTTTGACCTGATTTATAGGCTTACATCAGGTTCACTTACATTCTTAATAAACATTCTTTTTTGAAATTGAGAGTACAAAAATGCATTTGACTAACCTTTTTTAAAAATGCAACTTTTATGTTTGACCTGAAGGTCCAGCTGGAATGATTGAAAATGTTAGTCATTACCAAGGTAATAAGTTACTGGAGAATTGTTTAGAAAAGAAGATTTTACAAGAAGGTTTGGAGCTATAAATATTCCTGATACAAAGTTTTCAATATTTCAGTTTTATGAACAAACTATTTTTTGAAGTACTGTATATAACTGATTTTGATAGTTATTAGTATAATGTGAACCAAAACAAATAACTTGTAGTTCAAAAACTGCATAACATCTTTTAGAAGGTAATGTAATCATTTAATTATTATTTGCAAATACTTTCATTATATAAATTAATGTTGTTAATTATTATTAATAAAATTTAATAATAATTTGAATATTGCTGAATTATTGTTTTTATTGGATATCAAAATCCAATAAAAACAATAATTCAGCAATATTAAATAGTTCTTATAAGTTATTATAAATTATTTCAAAAGAAAAATAGCTTATAAAATTTGTTTCAAATGCTTTTAAAATAAAAATTTAGAAATACACTTTCAATGCAGAAATATTATTATTATAATAAAATTAGAAGTTAAGTGTTCTAAAATTTTTGTTTGAAAATTATTTAAAAATTATATGAATTAATAATATAGTTTTGATTTTTCATACAAATATTCATATCAAGTATTCTTAAAATATTAAATTTGAGATTCAATTTACTTGAAGATTTATAGTAATTTACAAATTAAACAATTAATAATATAGTGCAATAGTGACATACTTTTGCAAAAATTTTTCCAATCCCTGACTTCTTTCCTCTATAAAATCTGGATCAAATCTATTTTTGAACAGCGATCTTGATGGAAGAGGTGGTGGTTGTCTAATGTTGCATTTTCAAATGAAAAACATATTACTAAATTTTTCAACTAATTAATTTTATTATAGATAATAAAATAACACACAAAATTCTAAAATTTATTTTCAAATTAGTTCTATTATAACAAATTATTAGTATTAAATATATTTTACTAGAATAAATTTTAGTATTTTAATTATGATCACCCAACATTCACAATTACACTGGAATCTGGTTAACTTGAATTGGTCACAAAAAAATTTGGACTTCCAGTTAAAAAGTTGAGTTATGGAGTTTGGCTAAAAAAAAAATTAAGATTTTGTGCAACAGTTTATTGATAATCCAGAATAAACTATCCATACAATATTTCCATGGGTTACATAGAATTGTTGTATTAAAAAACCTTCTCAATGTTGTCCAGAAACTTGAAAATGTTTAACTGAATGAATAAGTAAGCTACTGAGAAATGCTTTATCAAATGATTGATCCATTCACTCCTACGTGTTTAGTAAGGATCTTTTTTAATTGTGCTATTTTGTGCCTAGAATCAAGGCTTTTTTTCTGTTTTTTTAAGAAACTACTCTTTACGATTGCTATATTTTTAAAATTTTGCCACAAAGGTTAAAACTTTTATATAGAATCAGAATATAATTGTTTTTTAAATTAATTTAGCAAAAATTCATTTACAGTATTTACTACATCAAGTGATGAGAGAAATCCAATAAAAATAAAAGTTCGAAAATAAAGCAGGTTCAAATGGAAGTTACAATATCCTAGGTCACATACTGTCTGGAGCCTCCACCCCCTTCTTGCCATCACATGACACTATGTTTATTTTTAATTGTACATGGTTCCCATGCTTTATTGAAAGTTTCTGATTAATTAATGTAAATAATAACAAATAAACTATTTTATTTAATTAAAATTTCAGAGAGTTTATGAAAATACTGTATCAAAACCCCATTCAAGTTAACCAGTTTGATTTAACATGTAAATCCCTACGTTAGATGATCGGGGAAAGAAATGACTTCAAGTTATCCTTGCTCAAGTTAACCAGGTTCCATTGTATTATAAAGGCACACTTGCATAAATTGAGTTTTATGCTGTGACTATGATAAACTCAGATTTTTATCAGACAAATCTTCTGGGCAATAATGTTATTGATGACATTGTTTTAATCTGGTTTCACTAAAGCAAAATTTTATATTATATCTATATAGTTATTTTAACTGTGCCTATAATTGCATTAAAGTATGTCAATGTTCCAGGCACAACTCAATGCAATTATATACAGCTAAAAGCCTAATCTTCCTTATTGTAATACTGATGCTATATTTAAATATTTTAAATTTATATAACTCACATTGCTGGATGCTGGGACTTCAACATTTTCCTAAACTGAACAAATTCTGAATATCTACGTCTTATAGTTGATTTTGATAATGCAAAGGAAGGACTATTTGTCTGAAAAATTTATATTCAGCATGTATAATTCATGAAATTTTAATGCTTATGTTAAGTATCTAAATAACAAAATAAAAATTACAACCGTCATTTAATTTTTGTAATAAAATATCTTATATATTTTACAAAATAAGATTAATGAATGTTATATTGTAAAATTTAAGTAAGATTTGACTTTCAAAACATAACTTATACTAATTATTATTATTAAAATGTGTGTTCAGCAACGTAAAATACAACTTGGATGCTTCCAGACTGGAACTCATGAATCAAACTGTACAAGGCACTCATACTCATACCATACTCAATCTTAAAGGCTGTCCACAAATGACATTCACACTGGAAGAGAGGGAGGACAAGTCAGACAAGAAAAGACAAGAGAGATTGAGCATCAGTGGACATCCATTTATTTTGTTAAATTTTATACAGTTTATGCATTTCGTTATTTATTTCAAAATTTTTTAAATTATTTGTTTCTACTTATATTTATTATTCATAAAGTGATAAAGGTTTTAAGGGTGGGTCAAGTTTTGTTGAGCATCTGAAGAGGGAAAGGGGTTAAGGAAACTTGGACAAAGTAGAACAAGAGGGAGAAGGAGGAGGAGTAAAAATTTCAAAACACCAATGTAATTTAGGGTCAACCCCATATACAAAAAATTCATCAGTAATATTGTGCAAAACATGTGCTTCCAGCATAGGCAGTTTCAAACAAATCTGTTGTGTAACAGTTGGATTGAGATGAGTCATGAGAATTTCAATTTATTATTGTCACTATTCAGTTTCTGTAGTATCTTGGCATCCTGTACAGTATATCCTGAAATGTATCCTGCTCTTATGTCCACTGTAGTTAATTTTTAATATAAACTTGCAAGTAATAGGGTTACTAGATCAATGGAAGTTTAAAATTAAAAAAGATATAAGAGTCATCAAGAATGATTCAAACTTGTGCAACAGACTATTTTGCAACATTAAAGAGGATGCACAGATGCAGTGCAACAGCAAAAAGCAATGCCACAGACACATCTTCATTGTGCAGCAGCATGGCTACACAAGCAGCAATCTGCTTACATTTCAGCACAAGTGTACAATATTCAAGATGATGAATGATAATAAAACTGCCATTATCCTGTTTATTGCTTTGTACAGCTCGCTTCATTTACTAGATGCCCTCATAGAAAAAGATTTGACCAAAGACTGGATAATAGATATTTTCTTAGATTGAGAAAAAACTGGTGTGCAAAATACACTTATTCCTCAATTAAGTAAGATCTTTTGATAAAGAATACTATTCTGAGTGAGATTTGTTTGTTTTGTCCTTTGAATTAAATTATATATAAATTATTTGTATAGAATTTGTGTTAAATTTATTATCCTCTGCTCTTTTTCTAATGTCAGTTATCTCAATTAACTGCATTAAACTTTCCACCATTAAAACATCATGTGATTCTATATTCTTGCATTGGCTGATAGAAATGTATCTTGGCCTCAAAAAACAGCCTAGGACAGGAAACATTTGATGGGGGATTAAGAGGACTAGATTGTTGCTAACCCCCTGGAAGAGCTAGCACCTTCAGAGCCTTTCTTAGGATAGTCATGTTTGGACCTTCCTTTAACTCAACAGATCCAGTTTGTTCCAGGAACTCATTAAGTTTAGTCAGAAAATCATTGTTCTTACAAACAACAAACTTGGTCACCAATGATCTTTGGTGACCTGATGCAGATCTTGGTTAAGATCAAAAACATTTGTCAATTTGACATTAAAAATCAGTTCCCTGCATTGTTTGAATTGAAATGAAATCAGTATGTCTCATTTTCTAAGCAATTGTTATTTTTAATAAAACCTTTTGTAATCTAATGTTTGTTTGAAGCTATATACTTTCTAGTTTATTATGACAAATCTTTTGATATTATTGTTTAGTTTTGTTCTACAATAATGCTCTTAACTTTGTATAAACCAAAGTGTTGGCTACATTTACAAACCAGATTACATTAAATAAAAAATGTATTGTATTCTTTTTTTTTCACATGTAGTATAGAAATTTGTAATAAGATACATAATGTGGCTATAATAAAATATTAATTTTAATTAATTCAAAATACATTAAAATATGAAAATAATCACACAATATGTATTTATATTTTAGAAAACACAAGGGAAGCGGCACTTTAACAGCTTCCATGGACAGCACGCCACTGGTATGACATGTATACAATTTACCTTTGATTTACAATTCATACAATAAATATTAGATATTTTTGAATATAATAAGTCCAAAAGCAAAACATCTAGTCACTTTAGGAAGTGTGCTTGCAAGAGGGAAGTAAAAAATTCAGATTTTGAAAGCTCTAGATGGTTTTGGAATTATTGTTTTAAGAATTTTTGGAAAGTTCTAATACTTCCAATAATTCTCTTATTGTTATTTTTACTGTTGAGGCTCAAGAAATGTCTTACATTGAAGAGTCTGAGTGAATTTTTGTAATTCATAACCACTTCTCAATAAAATATATTATATTTCTAATGAAATTTCAATTGATGTTTCAATTTTCCTCCTATAATCTAAAAAAATTATTATTTTCAGCCTTGAATTCACCTTACCCTCTTGCAGGTGTACATCCTCACCTATCTCAAATCCATCAGCTATAGTATTTATTTCATTAACAAATTTTCATTTTGTTAACAAAGTTAAAAGAAGTTCAAATAAATATTGGAAATAAAAAAATTCTCCATGATAAAAAATATCACTTTTTATTTATTTACTTAATTTCCACTGAGTCAAAAATTTTAATATTTTAAGTACTGTAAAGTACTATATTATTTTTCCGACTTTTCAACGATTATCGACACTACTGTGTGCCGGAAATAGCCTTTCCCTAACGGGTACTTTACACGGATTCGCGTTAGTATGCCAGGCCTGGACTTTAAGCGTGCACCGAATTAAATAATGACAAAGTTTGTCAATAACAAAAATCAAATATTTAATTAAACTTCTAGTAATGAACTATATACAGTATTTAGTAAAAATCAAACATTAACTTATTCAATGAAATTCAACAAGAATCAACCCGACAAACTCAAATCAATCTATTTCTAACTTAATTCTATTCCCCTTTGGAATTTGACAAAATCAAAGGCTTAACTTATAAACAATAATTCTTATAAATTAAAGATCCTAATCGTCACCTCAATATACTAGGAACCTATTTCCTCAAACTCTCAAGACTTTCTATAANTTTTTAAGGGAAACTGGCCCCTATTTAGGCATTACAGACGTGGAGAAAACCCAGAAAACTCCACATGGCCAGCCCGTCTGAGCGAGGTGTGAACCCACGAACGAACTCTCTGTGTTTAAGGTACGAAGACCACTTAGCCACTGGTGGGTTTTTTTACTGAAAGCAACTTCGACTCAAAGAATCTTCCAATGAAGTGATACCCGTTATTTTTTGGAGGAGATTTCCCTTCTAAGCATTAAGGTTCGTATATCTCCACTTTTCTGTCACCACCTACAACAAACGAAGGTATGCACAGTGCTAGTTTATTAAACAAAGTTTACATGTTTGTTGCTGTAATGATACATACTACGTTTTCTTACATTTTCATCAAAGAAAATTACTGTATATTACAAATAAAATCGCAAAAATTTCGGAGACTAGAACAGATTAATTGCATTTGCATTAATTTCTATGGAAAAAATTGCTTCGGTTAACGAACGGAGTCGCGGAACGGATTAAGGTCGTTAACCAGGGTTCCACTGTATTCAAATATGACCCAGAATTTTAATTATTGTAACTTTTGTAATCACGGCTATCTTAACAGCACTGAGTAGTAGTCATAGGGGCCCCAGGCAAAGCAGTGTACTAGGGGCCCTATGACAACTACTCACAAAAAAAAATGTAAATGGATGTATATCAGGAACAATACAAAGCAGAAAAACTTAAATTAGCAATTAGTGAAGTAACTATAAGCCTTTGATTGGTATGTGTCATATATGATACAAGGTGCATCGAAGGGTTAACACCCAGATTAGTTTAGGGTCCACGTGTTAAGATGGCCCTGGTTGTAATTAGCTAATTACATTGACAAATGGTAGTATTATACACCAGGGACTCCTGTTTGGCTGGCTGACAACATTTGCTGATATAAGCAACTATACTATCATAATTCAAAATGAATCTAGTAGTATTAGCATGTATGTGAAACAGCATTGTGTAATCAAGTTTTTGGTGATGGATCCCTGACTTTCCCTGAATAGTACAATAAATTATAGAAACCAAATACAGTAGAGCGTTGATTTTCCGAATCAATTGGGGACTGGGGTTGTCCGGATAACTGATATTTCGGATAACTGATTTACGTATGAAAAAATAGTTTAACGTATCTGATTTAGAAATTTTTCTCCGTTGCATGTCGCTTCACGTTGAATTTTCGTCAATGTTAAGCCTAACGAAGACTATTGTATCGTTAAAAATTATTTTTTTATTTTGTACAAACAAAATATATATTGAAAAATACAAAAATAATAAAAAATTATACTTCAGATGTTAATTTAGTATCAAAAACGTAAAATATTTGAGTAGCCCAAGACATAGCCAAAGATTGAAGCGCCACAGCACTGGCAAAATTTAAATTTGCCGACTGGAATTCTTTCGGATGATTGACGTTTCGGATAATTGACTTTCGGAAAATCGACGCTCTACTGTAT